>NC_046642.1:18826288-18925397 GCF_900324485.2 Mastacembelus armatus
TCTGTCTGTCTATCTATCTATCTATCTATTTATCTACCCACCCACCCACCCACTCAGGTCCAGTCAGGTCCAGTCAGGTCCAGTCAGGTCCAAATGCCTCACTGGAATGCAGAAAAACACAAGGGAGAGAGGGGAGACACAGTATGGTTTAAATATTTGCCTAACTCATTACAGTACATTTTCAGCTAAATGCTCCTGAAGGGCATTCTTAGGGTTTCATTCAGTTATTCAAACGAAATGTGACACAAATGGCAGTGCAGAGAAATTAAGCCATTTTGCACGTTGCACCACAAACAGCACCAAAGCGTTTCATAATCCCACATGCACCAACGTGTTTCTCACAGGACTTGATCCTTGAGAGCCAGCTCTTCACTGGGCACCGTGCCCATCATTCATCTTTCTAGAGCAATGCTTTCCAGTGTTGGGTTGGCACAAAACCAGAAGAAGGTGAGTCTTGTTGCTATTTAACTAGGGACTCTCCAACGGAGAGCAGAGCTGACAGAGGAGCAGAAAGGTGCACATACGGTAAATACAGACATGACACATCGGCCCACTTGATGTGAAGAACTGGAATTTAGACACCTCTGGGAGAACATACAGACACATGTTCTCTGTAGTTAACATCACTATTGGTTAACTGCTGGTTTGCTTGTTGGTAAATTGTCACAGTCCACTTCTTTGGCTCTCATCCATGTTCTGACTGAAGTTCTGCTGCTTTTTTTTCCAGGAGCTGGATATGGAGTGCAAACTTCTCAGGCAATTTTCCATCAGCCATGACACAGGGCACTGAAAGCCTGGCAGAGTCCAGCTGCACCCCAGTCATAGCAAATCAACCGTGGAGATAATGGCTCATGCCATTGCAAAAAGGAAGCGTTTGCTGGCACAAGTGGTCATGCCTGGGTGCCTTGTCCAAAAATCTGAAAAAAATGCAGGGAGAAACAATATATATGAAACACTGATTTTATTTATAAACTGCTGATTGTGGTTGAGATGTGAACCACATATTACAACGGCAATTTTCACTCCAACCATGCATGCATGTCGTTTCTTAATCCCTCACCCCACTCCTGTCTGTCCCCACACCGACTGCAAAAAAATAAAAATCCCAGAATGCAAATCTTTGTTCCCAGCCTTCAGAGAGCATTCACTTCTTGAGACATCATAACTAAATGGTACCATTCAGCACCAAAAGGGTAAGTAGTGGAGATACACATCACAGCCAAACAGTACGAAATCAATGTCTAGAGCGATGAGTGGTAACGAAGCTACACTCCTACATCCTTGGAAGAAGACCTGCTGTGGTGTTAAGAGCATTTACTGGTCAGTTCAGGACGCTGTCAGCGCCTGATATCCTTGTTGTCAGACAGAATTGATAGTAGCATTTTAGACAAATATGAGGAGAAATTGAAACCAACATTTATAAGCATAGATATTTAGAGCTCTGACAATAAAACACACAACATCATACACAAACATAAATCAGAGTTTAAAGGCTTTGGCCCAGTGTGGCATCAGAAGCATGAGAAAACATCCAGACATCTGCAAGTTAGCAACACTGTGTCTGCGTGCACGCGCACGTGTTGGCCCAGTGTGGCATCAGAAGCATGAGTTTGCGACACTGTGTCTGCGTGCACGCGCATGTGTGTGTGTGTGTGTGTGTGTGTGTGTGTGTGTGTGCGTGTTGCAGCATTGGACAGGGTGGAGGGCTGAGGAGTCATGAGATAAAGAGGATTTGCAAAATGTTTCTCTTCATCCAGTGTTTTTACTTTGTTATGTACAGTCATGTTGTGAGACTCGATTACTGAGAGCAGGAGATTTATGTGTTTATGTACAACCCACTGCATGAGCTCACTGAAGAAGCTACCTCTTTCCCCCTGTGTTGAGCCTTGTTTGGCCAGGTCCAACTGGTCCTGTTTATTACTAATAAAGCGATGGTCTTTTTGGGTAAGATAAATCTTTGACTTTGGCTTATGCATTTTTTCATATTGGTTATGGTCATGCAAAAACATCTTCCATATTCTCAGACGTTTTCACAGCCAAGGTATTACCATGCAGTTACCACCTAGTTCAAAATAAATCGGACTTTCGTTTTTTAAAATTCTTTTGCAGATCCATATTTTCAAGTTCTGCAGACAGACACAGAGTTTCCATTTGCAGCCAAAAGAATCATTTCCTTACACTTGTCTTCAGGCAGTAGGAAACATTTGCAGCTGGTGCTGCTCAGCCATAGCTGATTTATGTCAAAGGTTATAACCTTTGAGTTCCTGACTTCATGTGAATCATTGTCCTACATGAGCAGAAATTCCCACTCTGGAGCGTCTGTCAACCAGTGATAACAATCCATATCATCAGGTTGGTTTTACCTTTAAAGGAATGGTGAATCCATTGCTGAGATTGTTTATGAGTATGTGTTCAAAGGAAAACAGTCTTGTTTTTAGCTTGCTGTCTGTAGAGCAAGAGTTCAAAGATTTACACCACCTACCCTATCCTGTTGGTGATCATACATTACTTTAACAGACACAAAGACAAAATGTGATTTGAGATGGCGCCATGTTCCCCCAGTGTGTCTGATATATAGCACTCTATGGTTCATCATATTTGTGTAATTTAGTTTGACGTACCGGAAATAAATCCTTACTTGGGCTCTGAAGCAGTAGTGGCCTGGTTCTTAAAAAGTAATGCTGTGTAACTGCAGACAGTGTTCAAACCCATAGAGATTTAGTTTACATAGTCAAGACCCCAAATTTTGCAAAGATGCCAAATATCTCAGTATAAATTTATGGGGCACATCAAACACTTTGTATTTCTATGTGGGGTGACAGTGCAGTCATTGTGATACTATGCGGATTTTATTTTGTCTTTTATAAAGAAAATCGAGAATTCAAGCAGTCAAGCTGATGTAACTAGCTGCAATAGACTCTTTTTGTGTCTTAAAATGTTTCCATTCTGAAGGAAGCCATAGTTGAAATTGGATTTGTCATATTATGACTGGGAAGGAGAATGAATTTTGTGGTTATGTGGTTTCCAGAAAACAACAGCAATAATTGGGAATTCAATGAGGCACAAATGAAGTGATAGAAAAGTTCCAGAAATTACCAGCTTTTTAAAATATTCCCAGAAAGATTGGAACAATATTGAGAGCTGTTGGGGCATGGGGGATGGGCTGTTAGAGACAGAGAGCCTTTACACATTTGTGGACAACATCCTTATGCCCCACTCTCCTGGGGCAAATGGAGATCGTCTGTAAGAGTTTCTGTCTCCCTGTCAAACTTTTCAGTCGCTGACACTTTCTGCTCTACAAATATCTTTCTTAGATTGTTTCAGAAGCTAAATAGTACAGTTTATGTTGTAAAGTTCAAAGTGGGCTTCTTTCTGTGAAAGAGGATGAGGAGTGTTTATAGATCAGGGAGAGGTTTACAGTAAATATCCAGCTGTGTCCCTCTGCCAAGGCCACGCAGACTTAGCACACAAGAACAATAGCATGTCAGACACGTGCACCCACACATGCAGTAGTGTGTATAACCATGTGCAGTGATAGTGATAATGTCTGCTAATGGTTTAATCATATGAGACTGTGCTAATGACAATAATGATGCACCAGGAATAGTTGCCTTCCAGAATAGAGCAGGGGATGGGTGTCATTAAACAGACCCCCACAGAAAGATCCTTTGTTCGGTGTGTGTGTGTGTGCGTGTGTGTGTGTGTGTGTGCGTGCATCAACTGGTGTAATGACAGTGGTGCTAATGATAATGTGATAATGCGGTGAGCAGGTTTAAAAGATTGATTCTAGTTTTGTCGCC
The DNA here is from genome assembly GCF_900324485.2 of Mastacembelus armatus. Classification (NCBI taxonomy): domain Eukaryota; kingdom Metazoa; phylum Chordata; class Actinopteri; order Synbranchiformes; family Mastacembelidae; genus Mastacembelus; species Mastacembelus armatus. The sequence goes on from NC_046642.1 coordinate 18,830,089, forward strand.
CGCACGCACATGTGTGTGCACGCGTATCAATGAACTAAAATGTTCAAAAAAATATCTGATAGCCATCAATGGAAGAACAGATTTCTAGTTGTGACCCACTACAGCTGGACCAACGCTTCAATTCACTGTTTGTGAATGTGCTGTAAATTTACTGTATACCATTTAGAGAGTGGTCGGATAATTAGCCATGTAATAACGAGCCAGTGTTCACAGTCAGAAGAGTCAACAACTGTATTAACATTAAATTTGCCACTTAACTGTATATCCACAATGAAATACATTCTTCTTTTTCTACATTACTTTGGCAGATTACAAAACATGCTCACACAATTAACATGTTCGCAGAATCTAATCGTAGTTGATAGTAGGTCATTACTATTCATCATTGTTATTATTTTTTGGTTGTGCTGAAATGAAGCTTAAGTGTGAGCCCCCCTAAACAAGGGTCTAAAATTGTCCCTGTGTGACGGACTAAAGATGCAGAACAACGTGCACACACACACGTACGCAAAAACCTTCTGTAAACATTGTGTTTATTTCTGTGACAATGAGTGTATTGTGATTTTTTATCTAATTGTTTTAAACAGGGGGACAGCACGGTGGGTGAGTGGTTAGCACTGATGCCTCGCAGCTAGAAAGTTCTGGGTTCGCAACCCTGCCTTTCTGTGTGGAGTTTGCATGTTCTCCCTGTGCTTGTGTGGGTTTTCTCCAGGTACTCTGGTTTCCTCCCACAGTCCAAAAACATGTATGTCAGGTTGATTGGTGACTCTAAATTGCCCATAGGAGTGAGTGTGAGTGTGTGAGGTTGTTTGTCTCTATGTGGCCCTGTGATGGACTGGTGACCTGTCCAGGGTGGACCCCTGCCTTTCACCCAAAGAGAGCTGGGATAGGCTCCAGCAGGTCCCTGTGACCCTAAATAGGAATAAGTGGGTATAGATGATGGATGGATGGATTAAACAGCTGCAACATGACAAAAACGTCTGTGTTCACACTTTCACTTATCAAAAATAAGATAAGTTTCTTTCTACAAAGAATGCAGCTTTTCTGTGTCATGATGTGCAGGCCATAGTTGTTTCAGTAATATAGCCTATATGATGCATCAGTCTGTCAGAGGTGATTTATTGTTGTAGGCGATCCAAGTGTCGCAGGGTCTGTCAGCCATAATTTACAAGTAAAGTCTTTCAGCAGAGTAACCACATATATAACATGTCGGAGAAGCGCTGTGGGCTACGTTTCCGGGGAGGAAAGGTATGTAAGGTATATAAAATAGTGCGTTTGAGTTGTGTCCGTGCAGGGCAGGGGGAAGGATGCTCGTGTCTGGGATGTGATTGGTCGTTTCTGCAGCCTCCCGGATTGGGGCTATAAGCGCCCACGTTGTTGCTCGGAGGGTCAGAGCTCAGCCGGAGCAGGCAGCGGAGAGTCCTGCCGCTCTGTAAACACTCACAGCTGGAGATCAGCAGCAAAACCACAAAGCATCGAAACAATCAGTGGAAACTCTGCTGGGAAACCGTGACCGTGACTGCACCGCTGTAAGTCTCACTTTACGCTGATAAACGTCGTCGACTTTTACAGTTTAAAGACCTTTGACGAATTGCTTTTTACCTGTCATGTTTTTACATCGACAGGTGATTTGACCAGCTGCTAAATTTAAAACATGAAGGGTTTTATCATTAGATGGGTCGTTTCAGTAATCACGGACTGAACTTTGCGTGTCTCCCATGGTGGTGGCCTCGATGTGCTCTCTCACCGTGACTGTGTGGTTTGCAGGCTGCAGGGTCCGATAATGCTGCTAATGTTTACACCGTCGAAGATGCCACCACCTGCGGCTTTATGTCGCTCATGTGTTGGTGTCACGCAGCGCTCTCTGCGTCACTCCACAACAACCCATTTACTCCTGAATAATGAAGACCCTTGTTTTGGTATGCTTGTTTTTGCTGGTTATTTTGGTAACTATTGTGGTGTTGGTTTAGGGAGCACAATATGTCCGCAGTTTGCAAAAACATCCCTCATGTTTTAGTGGAGTACGGCCACAGAAGCCTGTTCCTCTTTAAAGTTGGTTGATCTCAACAGGAATCACTGAGTGGTGGATATGAGGGTGAAGATCATGTCCTGGGAGCATTTTTCTTGGGCCACTAGTCCTATTCACCACTAGTATTAGTTAGGATTAGTTAAAAAGATAGGGCTGGGCAGCATAGCTGCACGGCATGTGGCAGTGGATGCTTGTATTGATCTAACTGTGCTTCATGCATTTGGTTTGTCTTGCAATCTTTGTCCTTGGAAGAAACCAGGGCTTCTTTGCTAGTTTCTCATCCTTAAATTGCCCCTTTGGATCCAACGGTGTCAGGTGAGGGACTGTAAATAGATGAGTGGTTGTGGTTGGAGAATAAATTACTGTTAATAGGTAGAAGTGATAGTCATTCTGGTGTTTTTGGGCTCATTATTTATACCATTTAGGTATAGTCACCAGTTAACCTAACCCCAGCCTGCATGTTTTTGGATTTTGGTTGGAAGCCCTTACCCAGAGAAAACCCACACAGACATGGGGAGAACATGCAAACTCAACACAGACCGGGGGTTCAAACCCAGAGCCTTCTTGCTATGATAACACAGTGCCAAACACTGACCCACCTATTGGGGGTCTTCAGGAAAAACTTATTAAATTTGAAGGAATAAGAGGCATTTTCATGTTTTGTCTTTGACTAGTCGGTGTATAAACTTAGTTTGGCTAAACTGGGATGGTCATCAGCTTTGTTACATTTTAGTTATTAATGTACTTGTTTTATTCTAACCTTTGTGTGAACTCTCTCTCATTGTCACATTCCCTGGGCCACGTTGTGACTTCTGGTATAAGGTGTTCCTGCTATTCAAAACTGGACAAAATAACAGGAACACCTTCCAATGTCAACACAACACCAAAAAACAACAAGCTCAAAAATAACCATTAAACTGAATCATCACCTCAGTGACACAGTTTTACCAAAAACATAGTAAGTTTCATATGAGTAGAATTCTTTCCTAGGTTTTTATACATTTGACCCATATTGAAATTTACTAAAATATGGCAATGGTAATAAGAAATGAGAGGTTTTTAAATTTTTTTACCTCCTTACTAAACTTAGTGTGAGATCACATGATCCAGTCCACCACATTTCCATTGCAAAAGTTCAGTTTCACAGTTTCATGTTTTGGAATCAATGGGCATGTTTTTTTTTTACATTTGCTGTAAATTCAAACCTGTAACTGTGGAGCATTACATTGCTTCTCTGCTGTCTTCTAGTTCAGTCCTGTCCTCACAGGCACTGTAGCTACTTCACCTTTCACTCTTAGCCCTTTTCTGTCTTTTTCCTGTGCTTTGCTTTTTCCTCCTATTGTTCATCTAAATGTTACAGTAGATCAAACTGTCATTCATGTCTCTTTTATTGTCTCTTGTTCCTGCATTTCTGTATTTCTTGTACTTTTTGTCACGCTCCTCTTCCTGCCCTCTCTTTCCACACACAAATGCACATTCTCTCATCGCCACTATCTCTTTTTGTATCACTGTGCTGCTTGCCAACTTTCCACTTCTTCCTGTCTAAGATGTGGAGCCAGCAAAGCTAAAGGTCAGCAATGGTCTCTAAAGTAAAAAAAAATATTAGATTAAGAGGATCAGTACAATTAAAAATCAGCTTTCCAGTTAGATCAGAGAAGGCTGCTCTAACATGTCCTAATGAGCTGCCATCTTGTACAACACAGAGCCATTATTCACACGGTCGAGGGGATATGTATGGACGATGGCCAAATTTTTCAAAACTGATTTCTTGTGATATGTGTGTGAGTTCATCCATGTGATTTTTTTTTTTTTTTTTTGTCTTTGTGTGTACAGAATAGGCCGCTGTGTTCCTGACCCAAATGCAACCATGAATGTCAGTTTATTTTCATGAACATGTGGGTGTGCACATGTCTATGTAAGCACAATCTTAAACTAAGTATTTGTCCACATTTGCACATACCATGTGGTCAAGTGGTTTGTGCCTCTGCTCAGAAATGGAGGGATTTTGTGTTTGTGTGTGTCTGTGAGATTGTAGCATATCTCTATAGATATTGCTGCCTTTGTCAGTCAACCCATTTATCCCAAGAGATGCCCCAAGGCATTCTGGGGGTATACATGATTCTTGAGAGACAGAGAGCCAAGCAAGGGTCCTCTGTGAGACAAAGAAAGCAACTCAGCTACACACACACACACACACACACACACACACACACACACACATACAAGGACACACACAAGCATACGGACGAACAGTTCCTTAGCTAAGCTGTAAACTCAGTTGTCACAATTCCTTTAGCCTGTTTGATCTCTCACCATATCGCCCTCCTTTATTTTAGTACTTTTACATTATACAAAGATCTTGTCACTATTTGTAACAACACACATTGTGTAGAAAATATCTGAATTAAAATTATTCTAACACCTGGATCAATTTGCTCCCTTGAAGGGTAGAGCTTGAGCTGTTTAAATACATTTTTTTGTTTTTCAAACAATATTTACTGCACTGCCATACTGTGTACCCCCTTTGAATATTTACAGAACACATACGTTGCCTGACAAATAATGGGCTCAGATTCAAGTGTTATACAAGCCCAGCTCTCTAGTCTCTACAGATGCTTTGGTGCTTAGTTCGTCACAGGACAAATCTGCTTGAGATAGTTAAACTTATTTTTCTGTTGTCTGCAAATATTCTCATAAATGTCTGTGGTTTATTATAGATTCTAATAAGACAAGTTCATTAAATAAGCCATGCTAACAGCTCTGTGTGAGTTAAAGTACTTACACATTGTAGGTTAGTGTGTGCCTGATGATGGTGCTACAGGAAAAGTTAGAGGATAACCAAAGTTCCTTACAATTCATTGCAGTGGTGAGATGAATATTTGCACAAATGTTTATGGCAGTTCAGGTTTGTTCAGCCAATCAGAAGCTGCAGGGGCAGGGATAGTTGGAAAACAAGCAGAACAGTGGCCCTTAAAGACTGGGGTTTGACATCCCTGTTTATTTGATGTGAGACCTCTTTCCCTTGTACATATAGCTATTTTAAGCAAATACAATGAAAAATGATTGTTAGAAATAAATATCTATCTGCAACCTTAAATGAATGTTGACTCTCTTTTGTGTGTTAGGGTTCGACCTTTGGGCACCTTGGATATGTGTACAAAATTTGTATGACCATCATTATTATAGGCAAGAAAAAGAAAAAATATCCTAAAAGAAAAGGCAGAAGGCAGAAGATGGATAATCTGTAAACCATGAATGTCTGTACAAAATTTCATGCCAATGTATTAAATACTTAGTTTATTTGTTGTTTTGCTCTTTTAATCACAGCATGCATCTTGGAAAGCCCACATCTTCATTTTGCCAAACACCTGCAACTATTTTTTTGTTTGTGTGTAACATGATGGTTCATCTACTTTCTCTGCAGGACAAAGACGCCTGGACTGAGACTAGCGCTGCCAGGCCTGGATCAAGGCCCAGTGCGTGTGTGTGTTTGTGTGAATATGTGTGTGTGAGTGCCTTGTAAGTGTGTGTTTTTAGACTGCTGCGTACCTTTAAGTGAGCAAACATCTTGCTGTGTGACTCTGAGGCTCGTGTGAGGATGAGGGCCCTAGTTGCTCTGCTGTGTCTCCTGATGGTTGTGGTGGTTGGAGCTTCCAGGGTCGTCCGCAGTTCAGAGGGTGAGCTTGAAACTTCAGAATCCCCCAAGAACAATGCCTCCATGCCATTTCTGCCCCCACAGCCAAGCCGACCGCGGGGCTCCATCCCCCCCATGTGTATAAAGCCCACAGAGATCAAACATGCTTTCAAGTATGTGAACACCATTGTGTCCTGCCTGATATTCGTGGTGGGGATCATCGGCAACTCAACACTGCTCAGGATCATATATAAGAACAAGTGTATGAGGAATGGGCCAAACGTCCTGATTGGCAGCCTGGCACTGGGGGACCTGTTGTATATCATCATTGCCATCCCCATCAATGTGTTTAAGGTAACAACATTAATCCTTTATGGCTCCCTGCTTGTATCTGTTTTCCAGAGTGTGTGTTTGATGAATGTGACTGATGATCTCTTTCTGCACATGACATAAAATCACAATTCAACAAGTCAGGCAATTTACACAGAACACAAAATCATTACATAAATTCAATTTATTATAGGCCCTATGTCTTGATTTAACGGTGCTCTAGTTTAAATTCATTTCCCTGCACTTCACTTTCATAGTTCTGGCTAAGCACAACCTGTGTTAGCTGTGGTTTGTCTTCATATTCAGTGTGTTTCATGAGGTTTTGCTTATTTCCTTTAATGTGCAGACTTTTCCACCTACGTTACAAACTACAAGGGGATAAATCAAACAAAAAAATGATCTTACAGGGAGTTGAAGTGTTGGGATTTTAGGAGAAGTTCTGCCCCCCCCCCCAAGGCCAAGAACATATCTTTGTTGATTTTGGCTTTAGTGACTGAGGTAGTACTAAATGATTCAAAGAAGAAAAACACCCCTAAATGAACCTCAAAGAGGTCTGTCTGTGTGTTTACTCAGGTGAAACTTCTTCACTTTCTTTGACTCCAAATCCCTTTTTCTGCAGCTAATAGCTGAGGACTGGCCATTCGGGGTGTACATCTGTAAGCTGATGCCGTTCATCCAGAAAGCTTCAGTGGGAATCACAGTCCTCAGCCTGTGTGCCCTCAGTATTGACCGGTGAGTACACCTGTACTCTACACACACACATTGGCAAACATTAGCACTGAAAGTAGCTACTGCATATGTTTGTATGTTGTGTTTTTAGCTACCATGCGGTGACGTCATGGAGCAGAGTGAAGGGGATGGGGATCCCTCTGTGGAAAGCAGTGGAGGTGACTCTGATCTGGCTGGTTGCTGTGGTGCTGGCGGTCCCAGAGGCGCTGGCATTCGACATGTTGGAGTTGCCATACAGAGGCAATAAGCTGCGTGTCTGCTTGCTGCATCCAAAACAGACCACTAGCTTTTTGAAGGTGTGGACATGAGAGGGGTAGCAGTATTGAGGTCCTACAGTAAATGTGGCAGAATCAAAATATTAAGTAAAATCTATAAATTATGCAAAGTATGGTCTGTAACAGCTGGTGGAGGTGAAAGTTGTAGCTTCATTATTTACTATTGGGTAGTAGTTATAGATGTGCACATACTGTAAGTCGCAAAATAATATGCAACTGTATTGCTTGGACTATTGAAGTGAAATAAAAACAGTAATATTGGCCTCTGAGCTGTAGTAGAAGTCATAAAATGGAGGTACTCAAGTAAAATATTTATGTTGCTAAAATAGATGAGATGTGATTGTTTTGTGCATATGTGCAGTGTTTGATTTGTCAGAATAAATTCAGTAACACTGTTTGTAATAAAAAAATGTGTTTTCTATAGTGAGGACTCTGCAATCAGGTGGAACTTAAGCTAAGTGTGCTGAATAAAGTTTATCTTATCTAATTGTTGTTGCACTTTATTTTTCCAGTTATACCAGGACGTAAAAGACTGGTGGCTGTTTGGCTTCTACTTCTGCTTTCCACTGGCCTGCACAGGAATCTTCTACACACTCATGACCTGTGAGATGCTCAGTCGTAAAAAAGGCATGCGGATCGCACTCAATGACCACATGAAACAGGTGCAAAAGTCTGGGGGGCACTGGGAATCCTGCAACCATGATGTGTAAGACTCAATGGCATTCAGTAGTGTTAATATTTATCTTTGTGATGGTTTGCTGTAGCGGAGGGAAGTAGCGAAGACAGTGTTCTGCCTGGTGTTGATTTTTGCTCTATGCTGGTTGCCACTCCATCTTAGCCGTATTCTGAAGAAAACTATCTATGACCAAAACGACCCCAACCGCTGTGAACTGCTCAGGTAGGTGACAGGTGAAGTAAGTGACCTCATGAGAACCCATTGTTCTCTGTTCTGTGACTTCCTGTAGCCTTTACTGTAAAAATTTGTGCATTTCTCTGCCTCAGTTTCCTGTTAGTGATGGATTACATTGGCATCAACATGGCCTCCCTCAACTCCTGCATAAACCCCATAGCCCTCTACTTTGTCAGCCAGAAGTTTAAAAACTGCTTCCAGGTAAGAAGGGTACACTGGTGCTAAAAATATTACAAAGTGACATGAACAAAAAGAAAGAAACAAAGAAACGTGTGTCTGCTCTTGACTTACAGTCTTGCCTGTGCTGCTGGTGCTACAGAGCATCTCCCCTTGACGAACGAGGGTCCGGAGGACGCTGGAAAGGCTCTTGCCACGGGAATGGTCTACACCGCTCCAGCTCCCGTTCCAGCTCCAGTCAGAAATACACAATCTCTTCATAAAAACACTCACCCACACCCACACACACACACACACACACACACAGTCCATGCATATCTTTTCTCAGCTCCAGCTATGGAGAAACAGTATTGTAACTGCCAGCAGATCAGCAATCAGATCTAAGTAAGGAGGAAAGATTGGAACGGGGTAGAAGGAAACTTCTACAGGACTCACAGCAGAGTGAAAGACTGATAAAACAGAATGAAATAACAGAACCAAGGCTCCATAAATCTGTTCATGCTCCACTGAGGCTTGATTAGCCAAGTAAAAGTCTCCGTGTGACCATTATGGTAAATACGTTCACAGGGAATGTTTATTCAAGCCATGTGTAAATTTATGTACTGCATTATTTACAAGCAAATTGCAGACTTATATCTAAGCCCTAGTGCTTCATGTATGAAGAACAGCACTTATAAGCACTACCTTTACTAGCTTTAATACCTCGTGGGGAAAGAGACAGGGATGCTGTGATGCTGAGTCAGTGTCCAAAAAAGCCTCAAAGGTGAGGAGTCTTCTTATAAAAGATGCACAAGTAGGTCATGTTGTTGCTGCTTGACATCCATGTGGCCTGTTCGACACTGCACTGGAGTAAAATGGGCCCCTGTGGCTTATAGTCATGTGGAAAGTTGAACATTGGAAATCTTTTATCTGGAAATCATCGCTGCTTTAAGTCATGTGGACGGCAGCTGTTGTCTGAGAACGCAGGCAAATACCAGGTGATTCCCATCAGGCTGCACAGAAGACGTCACTATTAGTTGTATTATTAGTGCAGTACTCATGCTGTTAGTGGTCTCCACTGAGCTTGTGTCTTACAATAGAACCTCTGTAACACATGAAGAGATTAGTTAACCTCCTAACACATGGTGTTCACTTAATTACAAATATTTGACACCCATCAGAGTGAGTGGTCACAATCATGTGGCTGGAGAAATCACTCTGAAAATGACTTCTGAGAGTTACGTATGGAATCCAATAATTTCTAAGAGCCAAAGCATCTGTACACACTAGAGAAATTATTTAAAAATAACAGTTATTTCCATTTAATTCAGGGTCAGATAAATACAGGTAAAATTTTGCATCCTTAGCTGGACAGCATCTTTTGTAGAAGACAGATGCAGGATCTGTTGTTAGAGGTAGCTTCAGTTTGTTAAATATGTCGATTGTGTGTGTTAGATTGCTGTTTGGGTTAACCCCCATGTTATAGGTCACTGTAAGCAAATTTTTAAAACTAAATGAATAAATAGTAAATATATACTGATGGCAACAGTACAACATACGTTTATCTGGTACCACCAGTAGATTGTGACTAAGATATGATGTTGGAGATATATTCCTGTTTTCTGTACAGAGCTATTTTATTAGAACCAAACAACAGTCAAATGTGTATTTTGACACTGAAACATTTTAGATATACTGGATTCATTTTGGTCACAAACTGAGCTAATATATTAATATTCAGACAGAAAAAAAAAATATTTGCCACGGTATTAGTGTTCAAATCTGCTGATTGTGCAGGATTGAGCTGATTGAATCTATGCATTTTTTTCCTGATGCATCTAAAAGCAACTGTGTACTGGAAGGTCTGAGCAGCTTTCTAAGTGTCTTTATAAAAAGATCACCCAGCCGAGAGGTTTAGAAGTCATTTGAGGTTGAAGATGTGAATATTGCCCCTAAGTGTTGTGATTACATTTACACTGTACTTAGTTGTTGAGGGTATACAGCAATAAATATTTTATAACATTTGTTTGACTTATTTACTGACCAAGTAAATCATAATGTATGGATTTCTAGGATCACTCCTAGTAATATTATATACTCTATATAAATTACTGTGTTTTAGGACTCTTTAGTCCTGTAAATGTATCGTGCTTTTAAATCGGTTTTTAGTAGGCTGGCTTTACCAAGACTTTTACAATTTTTTTAAAAATTCCTACACTTGCACTTTTAAAATCAGAGCGCAGCTGTGGTATGTGGCCGGTGCACTCTGGACAGGAGAGAACATAAACAGTCATCTCTTTATAACTGCCAGCCAAAAAATATTTGGGGTTGCATTTGTTTTATATCAGACTTTACAGAAAGATCATCAAAGGAGAACATGTGTCACAAATGGCCTTCTTCAAGGCTCTTCCTGGTTTGAAATTATTGCTTCAGACAACTAAACAAAAGGCCTCAGCCTGCTGATTAAATGTCTGAAAAGATCTTTTACAACATTTCATGTTCAGCTCTGAAGTTTTATTTTTTCACTGAGTAAAGCTATTTCCTGGAAATGGCCGCAAGTTCCTCAAGGCAGAGAACCTTATCTATTACATAGAGTAATTCATCAAGGTTTGCTTGTGGGGTTCATTGTCCATTTTACAGACACAACTATTTAGAAGAGAAATTTGTTTGACATCTGACAAACCACAAAGAACTGGCTGTAGTCAATACCCTCTGTAGCTGAAGAAAGCAACAAATCTATGTGTGACAATTTTTCAAATACTGTAATGTAGATATGAATGAAAACAAGACAACTGATATTAAATTAATAAAACTAGATTATTGATATGAAATTTTCCTTCCAACTAGTTAACCAAACATACCCTGTAATATCATCCTAATGTTTGAAATAAAATTTGTTTTGAGTTGGGATTTCCCTCATAATAAATTCTGAGCTTCATGACAGTGACATTTTAAATAAAACCATATAAACAGCACAAAACTTAAAATAGCATTTTTTCCAAGGGCATCATTTATTCACAGCAGTATACCAGTCACCCACTGCCGCTATAAATAAATGATTTTCTGAAGAAATACAAGGTCTTGTGCTCAATCTTGATTTCAGTTTTGTATATTCACACTTAAACTGTAGTGCCATCGCACAAAGACCAAGTCATTTGAACATTTACACCGACAATTTAAGTCCTGTCATCAACAATACCCTTCATTACGGATCTCAGGGTTCCTGTAAAGTTAAAGTAAATTTTAAAGAGAGATTATAACACGTTATTTCACTCACAATTGTAAATTGAATTACTTCACAATAAATTGTCTCTTCATTCAGATCACTACACTTATGCTTTCTCCAGATTAGGCCTCAGTTGATACAACCAGTAACTTGGCTAATGTTTGCGAATACTAGTATTACTCATCTATCCATTGACACCAAATATGAAACAAGAAAAAGCCAGGATAAAGCACAATAACAGGAAGAAAAGGTTAACAGATAGCTGGTTCTCTTTCAAAGAAAAGAGCCTCACAGCTAACAAATATCTTGTTTGGGGATAGCCAAAAAAAAAAGTGCAGCTCATAAATCTCTCTACTACCACAATGTGTTTTCATACCTTTACATTAAAAAAAATATAAATGTGTTTATTCATTAGCTTAAGAGGTTCTAGTAGGCAGATTTTCTTTGTTTAGATAAAGCCACGCTAGCTGGTTTCACTATTACCCATCCTTAGCAAAGTTAACCAACTGCTGGCTATAGCTTTATATTTAACTGACAGACAGAAGTGATGTCAATTTCTAAGCAAGAAAGAGTTTAAGCATATTTTCAAATGGCTGCTTCTGTCATGACTGCAAAACATTATTAGTCCAATTGTGTATTCTTGAATAGATCTTATCTGCTTTAATGTACAGATCCATCCATCAGATATACAGTGGGTACGGAAAGTATTCAGACCCCTTTAAATTTTTCACTCTTTGTGTCATTGAAGCCATTTGCCAAAATCCAAAAAGTTCATTTTATTTCTCATTAATGTACACTCAGCACCCCATCTTGACAGAAAAAAACAGAAATGTAGAAATTTTTGCAAATTTATTAAAAAAGAAAAACTGAAATATCACATGGTCATAAGTATTCAGACCCTGTGCTCAGTATTGAGTAGAAGCACCCTTTTGAGCTAGTACAGCCATGAGTCTTCTTGGGAATGATGCAACAAGTTTTTCACACCTGGATTTGGGGATCCTCTCCAGTTCTGTCAGGTTGGATGGTGAACGTTGGTGGACAGCCATTTTCAGGTCTCTCCAGAGATGCTCAATTGGGTTTAGGTCAGGGCTCTGGCTGGGCCAGTCAAGAACGGTCACAGAGTTGTTCTGAAGCCACTCCTTTGTTATTTTAGCTGTGAGCTTAGGGTCATTGTCCTGTTGAAAGGTGAACCTTCGGCCCAGTCTGAGGTCCTGAGCACTCTAGAAGAGGTTTTCTTCCAGGATATCTCTGTACTTGGCCGCATTCATCTTTCCTTCAATTACAACCAGTCGTCCTGTCCCTGCAGCTGAAAAACACCCCCACAACATGATGCTCCCACCACCATGTTTCACTGTAGGGATTGTATTGGGCAGGGGATGAGCAGTGCCTGGTTTTCTCCACACATACCGCTTAGAATTAACACCAAAAAGTTCAATCTTGGTCTCATCAGACTAGAGAATCTTATTTCTCATAGTCTGGGAGCCCTTCATGTGTTTTTTGGCAAACTCTATGAGGGTTTTCATGTGTCTTGCACTGAGGAGAGGCTTCCGTCGGGCCACTCTGCCATAAATCCCCGACTGGTGGAGGGCTGCAGTGATAGTTGACTTTGTGGAACTTTCTCCCATCTCCCTACTGCATCTCTGGAGCTCAGCCACAGTGATCTTTGGGTTCTTCTTTACCTCTCTCACCAAGGCTCTTCTCCCACGATTGCTCAGTTTGGCTGGACGGCCAGGTCTCGGAAGAGTTCTGGTCGTCCCAAACTTTTTCCACTTGAGGATTATGGAGGCCACTGTGCTCTTAGGAACCTTGAGTGCTGCAGAAATTCTTTTGTAACCTTGGCCAGATCTGTGCCTTGCCCCAATTCTGTCTCTGAGCTCCTTGGGCAGTTCCTTCGACCTCATGATTCTCATTTACTCTGACATGCACTGTGAGCTGTAAGGTCTTATATAGACAGGTGTGTGCCTTTCCTAATCAAGTCCAATCAGTTTAATTAAACACAGCTGGACTCCAATGAAGGAGCAGAACCATCTCAAGGAGGATCAGAAGAAATGGACAGCATGTGAGTTAAATATGAGTGTCACTGCAAAGGGTCTGAATACTTATGACCATGTGATATTTCAGTTTTTCTTTTTTAATAAATTTGCAAAAATTTCTACATTTCTGTTTTTTTCTGTCAAGATGGGGTGCTGAGTGTACATTAATGAGAAATAACATGAACTTTTTTGATTTTGGCAAATGGCTGCAATGACACAAAGAGTGAAAAATGTAAAGGGGTCTGAATACTTTCCGTACCCACTGTACCCTCTTATCCTTGAGGGTCGAGCAGAGGAGGCGTGGGGTCTTATTATTTACACTTCTCTGCCCTCATTTTCCCTCTGTCCTCTCGGCACCGTATGAGGTTCCTTGCAACACATTCCTTTGCTAATAAGGATATTCTAACTTCCACTTCTTCCTTTATTCATCAAATATGACTTCAAAGGACAGATGTGAATAATTTCATATTTGAGAAACATTGCTTTAGGTTTGGCTATCCTTCAAACTGCGTTACACGGGTAGTTATAAAAATAAATATTACACCACAAGTCAAATTGCAGAGTGATTTCTTGGCTCAATGTTTTAAATTTGTTTCAATAAAAGTTACATTCCAAGAAGCACACAAGAACACACATTTAACACGCAACATAAATCAATCCATCTGAACATAGTACAAAAAAAAAAAAAACTACACAAATGTGACAGGATAAAACTAGTCTGAGGAAAAGGAGAAGTCTCTAACTAGTATATGAAAACAGAAATACCCGGACTCATTTTTACAGTTTGTTTGCAGAAGATACAGTTGAGTCTGACGGCTCAACAGTCCCATGTATGTGATGCTCTTCATTCCATGGGTTGCTCCTGCCTTACTTTGAATTCATTCACTCTGGCCTGGAACAAGGTAAAAGAACATGAGATCTGAGTTGGAGTGTGGAAAGTGTTACATTTAATCAATGCCAACTGACTTCCTTTTCACAAGAGGACTAATATATGGAGACAGCCAGACAACACAGGGCTATATCCTTCAAAATAATTATTCCATGTGCAGAAATGAAGGTTAGCTTCTTGCTTGTGTTTCTCTGCAAAGGTCAGTCTTTTTAACACAAGCCTTGGTGCAGCAGATGTTTTACAGTTTTTTTTTTACTTAGCACATTATTTAACATTGATCTCAAAGATTAAGATTTTAAATAAATACTTTTATAATTTATAAAATAGAATACTTACAATAAGGGTTAGGTTAGCATAATCATTATTATAAAGTGTATGACCACTGCTAATTCTAAAACACAGATTTTTCCATGTATGCAGACATAAATAAAACAAAGTAATTAGTGCAAAGACAAATATGCTCAGTGTCTAAAAGTTCTGCTACCTTGTAAATGCTACACTAACTCCCTGTTTACAGAGGTTGTTGCTCTTGATATGACAGTAAGAAAATAAGAGTGAAATGGGGATTTAAGCATTACTGAGTAGCTGAGTTTTCATGACAGCGCACAAAGCTGCCATACCACTAACCATCTGCTGCTTCGCTGTTTTGTTGTCAAACAACAGAAAATCTGACCTTTGAATTTGAATCTGTAAACTGTTCAAATTTAGGTTGGACTATGTTCCACCTGAAGCTATGTACAGTACATGTATGTACAGTAACTTGTTTCTCTCAATAAAAAGTAGTTTACCAAATGAGGCACTGCATGCTTACTTGAAAGGTGTTGAGAACATGCTGACAAACATCACTGAGCTCATTCAGCCCTCTCCTCAGCGGCTCTGTGGCTGGAACCCCCCCTAAAAAAAAAAACAACCATTAGAGACTTCTGAAAGGCACCACCATCCAGTTACAGTAACAAAAACAGCCACAAGTCATTTCACATTGGATAGCCAAAACCAAGCAAGACAGGGATGCTGTTTACATGTGTCACCATTTGCAAGTAAACAGCTGAGTATACTTGCAACTGCTGCATAAGCATGTAAGGACAAATGCTTTAAGTGCAATTACTTAGATTTTTCCTTCAAAAAAAAGAATAAAACGAACAGTGAAGGTTTCCAAACTTATTTCATGTAACTGTCATGAAGAGCCAATTTAATTTTTTGAAGCAATGAAACAATGCTTTAATTGTCCCACTTGTTATGCTTTGTCTTTTAGATTCTTGTCTGTATCAGCTCAAGACTTTTGCTTTAGTGGATCAAGCCAGTAAACACCAGGGTATGCATGAGTATCTTGTTATTAGTATCTAATTGATTGGCTGAAAAATGTGACAGTGAAAATAAAAATAGAGGTTGACATGGAGGACTTTAACTCACCAGTGTTCACTGTGGTCATAGTTAGGAACAATAAACACAGAAATAAAGATAGAAATATTGGAAATAGGAGGGGAACACAGTGGAAACTAAAGTTTTCCTTGTGCCAGAAAGGAAACTGTGGCTTGCTGTGATGAAGCCATGGGGAAAGATCCTCCAGGCATACTTAAAATTAATTCAACATCAAAAACCAAGTTGTTTTCTCAGCGTTGCAGTCTTTTCATGTGACGGGGTTGCTGTTTAGTGTTGGCACTTTGCGTTAATTGGCTGACGGGCGAGAAGTGGTTATAATTCTCTGTGTGCAAGAATAAGAGTGGCTGTAAGTGCAAGTGTGTTACTGAAAGTATGTCAGCCAAACTCTAATCAATATGTTTACTATTCTAGCTGTCCTATTCATGTGGGCACACACAAATAAATCTAAAAAGAAGAAAAATAAAATGAATGTTCTGAATATCCTTGCAGCAATTTAACAGTTGATTTTATCTTATGAAGTAGAATTTCTCACCTCGTGTCTGAATGCGAAAATTTATCTTGCTCTCAGACGGATGGGTAATGGTGTAGCCACAAAAATCCACGTCCACACTGATGAAAAACAGGAAAGGGAAAGTGATATTCGTTATTCTTATCAATGATTTGCTTCCTGTGGGTGGTGGAGTGTCAGTGTGTCACCTTACCAGAGCAGACCCTGGTTCTTCACAGAGGGTTTAGTAATTCAGGCTAACATGCTGATACCAGACTAAAATATTTCTGGTAGTTCTCATCAAGTTAATTTGGTTCTTAGAAAGCAGTTTGAGGACTGTTGTATTGATCCTGGATAAAGTTATCTTAAAATAAAATCAAAGCATTTGTGCTTTTACATCTCTGATGTAATGAATGAACTTGTCTTTTATTTCTGTAAAGCACTTTGAATTACTCTGTGTATGAATTGTGCTATATAAATAAACTTACCTTGCTATTTGTTTGTCTGAACTTTGATCATGAGATCGGTGTGTTAAAGAACCCTCCCAGTGTGCACTGGGGTAATATTGTTATGTGTATAATTCTCCTTGTCTGTATTTTATTGCTGTTTCGTTTTACACTATACTTCAACATGTCTCCACACTTTCACCAGTGTTATATTAGATATCTCGACTAAAAGTGTTTCAACCACGAGTGATGCTGGTGATTACTGTTGAGCTTCTTCGCCATAGGCATGAAAGTATGTTTTATGTGCAGATCTTGAGCCTGCTATGGAAACAAAATGTTTCTAAAATCTCGTGAATAGTTACTTTAAATGTATAAACAATTTCCAGCAATCTGAATTCTGCATTTATCATTTAATAAGTTTTAGTGCTTAAATCACAAATCCAGAGGTGGCAAAAGTACTCACGTTCTATGCTTCAGTAGAAGTACAGATACTTGTGTGAAAAAAGAATGGTAAAAGTAGAAGTCCTTATTCAACTCCTTTACTCAAGTAAAAGAAAGAAAGTAGAGGGTCTGAAATGTACTTAAGTAAAAAAGTAAATAGTAGAAATGTTTTTTGATACACATCTTTTGATAACTCCACTGTGGTGGTGGGGCGTGATTATGGCGAGGCTGCAGGGGGAGTGGTGGGGCAGCGGCCGGAGGATCAGTGGCCGAATTAGGAGCAGGTGTAGGGGATGAATAATCCCTGGGTTCTCTTGTTTAAAGGAGGAGGAGAAAGAGAGGGGAAGAGAGCGAGAGCCAGCCACAAGGAGAGCTGGAGCACCTGAGTATTGGTGAAATAAAAAAAAAGCTTAAAATCTTCACCAAAGGTGTCTGTGTGGTTTAGTGGTGCTGCATAACAGGAACCTGCAGGTAGTCAGGAGGGCTACATCCACAAAACTAAAAAAGTTTGACATCATAACCTGTGTACTCACTCGATTTCATTCTTTACGTTGTGTCGTCATCCGCAAGGTTGAAAATGTAACAAGCCTGTTTTGATAATGTAAGAAGTAGAAAGTACAGATATTTGTGTTTAAATGTGGGGAGTAAAGGTAAAAAGCTGTCAGAAAAATCTAAAGTACAGTAACGAAGTACATGTACTTCATTATTTCCCACCTCTGCAAATCTGTATTATAGTATCACACTAAATTCCATATGTTCTAGATCTGTTGGTGTTTTAACAGTCAGATCCTTTAAGTTGAGTATATGCTTTTTCATTCATATTATCTTAAAATCTAGGTTATCTTTTTGCATGCAAACATTTATTTTGGAATCATAATTATAAGAACATTGTCTTTATTTTTCTAAAAAAAAAAAAAAAGTGAAAATGAGTTTAGCATGTTGTTCATCCTAAAATGTCTGTTTTAAGGGCTTGTTGCTCTGATAGCAGCCCCTGAAACATTTTGAACCAGCTTCAGTAACATAAAAAAATACAGTCATGTCAAATCTTCAAAAATCTAATCTGGATAACTGGATAAATAGGAAAGGAGAAAAAATACTTGAAATAAAGAGAAATCACATACAGGCTTAGACAGGCCCTTTTTGGAATAATAATTAAAAAGTTTCAGAAGGATCACTGAATATGAGTTTTAAGACCAGAAGATTCCTCTAGCTGGGGTAAAATCAGAAATGAATTCAAACGTGCAGTGTGTGACAAAAGGACACAAAATGATGTTAAACAAAAAAAGAGAACAGCTGTAGGCACAACATGCTAAGTTTAAAAAAAAAAAAAAAAAAACTGTGAGAAAAACACTCACTTTTTCATGATCATATATCTGAGGGAGTTTCCCAGTGTATGGTCTTCGTCGTGCATCACAAATGTCACGCAGCCCTCATCAGCTCCATCAGCCTGCACCTAAAAACATAAAATAAATACTTATTAACAGATGTCACATCAGCTCTCAAATCCCACTTTTTGGAGATTAGTACATGTGGAAATCGATGACACAACTATAATGTACTGTGAATGCATTAAGTCCTCTTTATCTCATAGACGCAGAATTATAAGTAGTTGTGGGCATATTGATCCAAAAATCAATACTAATCGATACTAACACTGGTATCGGTATTGATCGATACTGGAGTGATAGGATCGATACTTCCAAGTTTTACATTCTGTGTGTTGCTCCTGTTTCATTAAAAGAACAGACATGTCTGTGCAGGTGTGTAAGTGCTGCTCCTGTCACAGCGCAGAGCAGGCACTCTGCTCCTCCTTCCCCCTCTTGTGGTTTGACGTTGTACCATCACGTGACTCTGCGGCGCCAGGCAAACAAGCAAACAGGCGGCCAACAGAAAAATGGATAAGAGCAAGACAAGCTCCTTGTGGCTATATTTTATGGCAGATAATTAAACAACAGCAAGCTGTACAATTTGTAGAAAGGCTGTAAGACAAAGTGACAATGCGACATTATACAAGCATATGAAATATCATGCCAAAGAAAACAGTAAGTTACAGAAACAGCGAAAAGACACAGAACCCCGATCAAGAGGCAGGGGTCATTGGCAGAGGCCTTTCAGTCTGGCAGAGAGGATCCAGGTAGATAATAGTGGTTAAAGTAATATTTTAGTCATCTTTGGCATTAGTTAATATTAATATTCAAAGTGCAATTGGTCATTTATTACTTTAGCCAACTTAAAAAATATAAATTATGCTAAGACCTTGATATAATACATTTATCCCATAGAAACGTGTTTAAAATGAATACATTTATTGGAATTGAAAGAAACATACTGAATATAATTTGCATCCACAATTTGCATATTCTTGGAATCGGATCGATATGCAGTATTGCACACCACTAGTTATAAGTATCGACGAATAATTAGACAGAGGATGAAGAGTGGAAAGGCAGTTGGTCCTGATGACATACCTGTGGAGGTATGGAAGTGTATAGGAGAGGTGGCAGTAGAGTTTTTGACTGAGCTACTTAACAAGATCTTGGAGAGTGAGAGGATGCTTGAGGAATGGAGGAGAAGTGTACTGGTGCCCATCTTTAAGAACAAGGGAGACATGCAGAGTTGTGGAAACTACAGAGGAATAAAGCTGATGAGTCACACAATGAAGTTATGGGAAAGAGTAGTGGAGGCTAGGCTGAGGTCAGAAGTGAGCATTTGTGAGCAGCAGTATGGTTTCATGCCAAGATAGAGAACCACTGATGCAATATTTGCTTTGAGAATGCTGATGGAGAAGTACAGAGAAGGCCAGAAGGAGCTGCATTGTGTCTTTGTAGATTTGGAAAAAGCGTATGACAGGGTGCCGAGAGAGGAGCTGTGGTTTTGTATGAGGAAGTCTGGAGTGACAGAGAAAGTATGTTCGAGTGGTGCAGGACATGTATGAGAGCTGTAAGACAGTGGTGAGGTGTGCTGTAGGGGTGACAGAGGAATTCAAGGTGGAGGTGGGACTGCACCAAGGATCGGCTTTGAGCCCCTTCTTGTTTGATGTGGTGACGGACAGGCTGACAGATGAGGTTAGACAGGAATCTCCGTGGACCATGATGTTTGCAGATGACATTGTCATCTGTAGTGAGAGCAGGGAGCAGGTGGAGGAAAATCTAGAGAGGTGGAGGTTTGCTGTGATAAGGAGAGGAATGAAGGTCAGCTGCAGTAAAACAGAGTACATGTGTGTAAATGAGAGGGACTCAAGTAGAACGGTGAGGTTACAGGAAGTAGAGGTGAAGAAGGTGGAGGATTTTAAGTACCTAGGGTCAACAGTCCAAAGCAACGGAGAGTGTGGAAAAGAAGTGAAGAGATGTGCAAGCAGGTTGGAACGGGTGGAGGAAAGTGTCAGGTGTGATGTGTGACAAAAGACTGTCAGCAAGAATGAAAGGAAAGGTGGACAAGACAGTGGTGAGACCAGCAATGTTGTCTGGTTTAGAGACAGTGGCACTGAGACAAAGACAGGAGGCAGAGCTGGAGGTAGCAGAGCTGAAGATGTTGAGGTTCTCTCTGGGAGTGACGAGGATGGATAGGATCAGGAATGAGGACATCAGAGGGACAGCTCATGTTAGATGTTTGGGAGAAAAAGCCAGGGAAGCCATATTGAGATGGTTTAGACATGTTCAGAGGAGGGACAGTGAATACATTGGTAAAAGGATGCTGAGGTTAGAGCTGCCAGGAAGGAGGCCTAGAGGAAGACCAAAGAGGAGGTTCTTGGATGTAGTGAAGGAGGACATGAGGATAGTTGGTGTGGGTGAGGAGGATACAGAGGATAGGGTTAAATGGAGGTGGATGATTTGCTGTGGCGACCCCTGAAGGGAGCAGCCCAAAGGAGAGGAAGTGAACAACCTGCTGGGAAACCGCAGGGTCACGTTCGTCTGTGTAAATACTGCCCCCAAGTGGAGAATCTCTGAATCAGCTACAGACTGAGAAGAAGCAGTAAATATAGTCGTTCACCACGTTACAGGCGATGTTATTTACATAATGCCACTCAGTATATGTGTCTATAAGAAGGGCTGCATGAGAAACATAATATGTTTACTGTAGTTTGACCTTCCGTTGGAATATTTAGGTCCAATAACAAATATTTCATTGTTAGCGTATGTAACTAGCCACGTGTGGAGCTTACATGGTGTTGAACGCTAACATTTTGCTTAATTTGAACAGTTTAACAAAGGTAATGTCACATGACTGTATATAACGTTCAAAATATAAAGCATTGCCGCGTCTTACCATCTCCAGGACCGCTTTCTTTTCGGCTTCCCCAGCCATGCTTCACATTACGACTATGTCCTCCAACAAACTCCAGGGGTCTAAGCCCTCCCCACTGTCTGACAGGCAAAAGGAAGTACAATCGAGGTTTTCCTTTGGGCCATGGGGTGTGATTGTGGCTGAAAACATAAATAAAATGTTTAAAAGTGTAATGAAATTATCAGTATATCTTCTAACCCGATTGCTTGCCTGGTAATGACCTGGATATTAATGGATGTATATGGTATAAGGCGGGGCAGCAGTTTAAGGATTGTATAAATAACATACAGTCAATATAAACTTAAAATTCGAATTTCCAGAAACACAAATTTCTGTAACTCTGCAGCTACACGGAAACAATAGTAATTTGTAGAATATATGGCATGTTGACAGAATCCATTGTATTTTAACATATCAAGTGCTGCATCAGTTTTTCTTTAAAATTATGATGATGACGATGTAGGGCTGAAATAGCCCACAGTCCAAACTGTGGATGCTTCATCCGTGCATCTATTAACCGCCATATTGCAGCGGGGGTCTAGCTCGTTAAACTTTGGTGTTGCTTTTGGATGTTGTAATGAAAGAAGTCAGAATCAGCTTTATTGGCCAAGTATGTTCAACACACAAGGAATGTGACCCCCGATACAGCGACTTTCGATGTGCTCTGTAGTCACCCAGAATGGAAATGAGAAAACAAAAGAGAGAAAATAAGCTATAATATGCATATACATATAAATAAAAAATAAATATATCGTGCAGAGGAAGAGTTTCCAGACAAGTGTTTTCTTGTCACTGGTAATACAATGTGGAGTACGTTATATATCTTTGAATTATACATACAACTCCATGACATGTCCATCCTGTGAGTTGCTCTAAATTCAGTTATATTATTTGTGGCTCACCCTCATGTCTTCATAATCGCAGTGATGCGCCGTGCCAACATGGCGACTGCTTTGACACAGTAAACAAAAATATACATGTAGCTAGCGTTATGTCGCAATGACGTGACGCGTGTATAATAGCGTGACGATAGCGCTACACAACAGGAACTTCAAAATGTAGTTCAAGAAGCAGAACTATACAATTAAAGTCTTGGGGTACGGGCTTGTAGTAAGAACTACATTACCCCAAAAAAAGCGAGTGAACTCATTTCCGGTCACGAGGTGTGAGCGATTGCAAAGCAGAAGTCACTCGAAAGGGATTAGGTGAGCTAGCTTGCTAGCAGCTGAAACCTCTTTAGATGTTGGAGTTTTTGGTAAACGAGCTACTCTGACACATCGAGGTAAATTATAATCCTCGTCGTATAACTGTGAGTAGCTCTGTAGCTAGAAATGATGCGTGAACCGCTATTTTCCTAGTGCTACCTAACGTTGTCCAGTGTACCTATTACATTGGACAACAGTAATATTAACTAAAGCTAGCTGTACATCTGGCTTTCGTTTTCATTTCTCGCCAGGAACGTGTAGCTACCTCGCCGTTTGTTTTAGCGGTTGTTAGTACTTGGTTTGTATTAGTTACAGACATTCATACACTCAGTTTCCTCTGCTTCGATGTTGTCTTGCTGTGTCTGTAACGTTACCGTCAAAGATTTTATCAACATCGTTTTGAGCAATCCCTGGCTCTGATGGTGACATTTCACGGTTGTTCTTTCTTGTCAGCGAGTATTAGCGCTGAAACCTCAGCTGTTGCCATGGCAATTCTCTTTGCTGTGGTGGCTCGTGGAACCACCGTTCTGGCCAAGCATGCATGGTGTGGCGGGAACTTCTTGGAAGTAACTGAACAGATTTTAGCCAAAATCCCCTCAGAGAATAACAAATTGACCTACAGCCATGGCAGGTAGGATTTACACACTTTCACACACAGCCGTACACAAACATCACGCAGCAGTCATAAACCTTACATGCCCTAGCCTCAGGGTTCTCAAATGCTTCTCAATGACACACGAAAAAGGTTCATTGAATATGTGCTTAGAATATTCCACTTTAAAAGAAAACCACATAATAGTATGGCTGACCAATTGATTTTGTTTCTTCTGCTAACAAAGAGTTTTCACTGTGTGCTCATGTTGACAAATTTTCTTTTTCAGCTATCTCTTTCATTACATCTGCCATGACAGAATCATATACCTGTGTATTACTGATGATGTAAGTATGTAAAGGGCTCAGATGTGTGTGTATTTGTTGGGGATTTGGATAATAGTTCATCTGTAAATGTTTTAAGGTCCTGTGAAATGACTAACTGTAATGTCTCTCCGTTGGTTTAAGTGCCTATGCATTATACAGAATTGGGCAGGTTTTAATTTGGATAAGTTCTAATTTTTAATATTCAAAATCTGAATTTAAAGATGACCAAACAGTATATACAAATATTTTACATTTCCTTCGATCTTTAAATAATTGTGTTTTAGGATTGTGTTATTTCAGAAAGTATTCTGGTCACATTACTTTTTGCACAGTTCAATATGTTTATTTTAAATTGACAAAGTTGCCACCAATCTAGACATAATAACCCATAATGACAGGATATGTTTTTAGAAATGTATTAAAATCAAAAGTTTAAATCTCTCATTAACAAAAGTATTCAGATCCTTTGCTGTGGCTTCAAATTATAGTTTGGTGTGTCCTCCATCTGTGGCTTATTCATGCTATCCAGGGTCACAGGGAGGCTGGAGCCAATCGTAGTTGACACTGGGTTGAGGTAGGGTATACCATGAACAGATTGCCAGTCTATCACAGGGATGCCACAGAGACATACGAATACTGATACTTACACTTACCAACTTGCATGTCTTTGGACTGTGGGAGGAAACTAGAGTACCCAGAGAAAACCTACACAGACACCTGGAGGACATGCAAACTCAACATGAAAAGGTCTCAGGTTCGACCAGGATTCAAACCCAGAACCATCTTCAGAATGAAGTAAGACTGTGGTGATGGTTCAACTTTCAGCACGACAGTGACCTGAAGCAAACAGCCAAGACAACACCGGATCAGCTCCTGTACAAATCTCTGACTGTTCTTGAGTGGCCCAGTCAAAAACTCCACTCCACACATCTGTGGTGAGATATAAGATGGCAGTTCACAGACTCTTCCCCTCCAGCTTTATGGCATTTGAAAGGATGTGCCACAAAGAATGGGATAAGCTACCCAAATCCAGGTGTACAAAACTTGTAGAGACTTGCCCAAGAAGGCTCAACCTTGCTCCCAAAGTTTCTTCTATAAAATACTGAGCATAGGGACTGATGACTTTTGTACATAAGAGACTTTAATTTTTGTTTGTTTTCTTTTGTTTCTAAAATATTTTCTCACTT
The DNA here is from genome assembly GCF_900324485.2 of Mastacembelus armatus. Taxonomy (NCBI): domain Eukaryota; kingdom Metazoa; phylum Chordata; class Actinopteri; order Synbranchiformes; family Mastacembelidae; genus Mastacembelus; species Mastacembelus armatus. Next base: position 18,854,648 of record NC_046642.1, read on the forward strand.
TTTAATTGAGTGTAAATTGATGGGCAAAAATATTAAATCTGTTAATTGAAATTAATACATGAATTATAAACAAATAAGTCAATTCAATCTAGACCACAATGAAGTATGCAAAAAGCCAAGGGGTCTGAATACTTACTAAAGCCAATGAACTCTTGTGTGCTACAGGACTTTGAGCGGTCACGTGCATTCAGCTTCCTCAGTGAGATCAAGAAGCGCTTCCAGACCACATACGGGTCACGAGCACAAACAGCCCTACCCTATGCCATGAACAGTGAGTTCTCCTCAACACTCGCTGCTCAGATGGTGAGTATAACAAGAGCCTGAGCATATTGAGCAACATTGTCTTATGTTGCTCAATATGAAGTGTGAAGTCTATAAAAACATTAAGTAATCACAACACACAGTTTAACATCCTTTTCATTTCCTTCTCTTCTTTTACCTTTGTCCATCCTTATTTCTTCTTGTAGAAACATCACTCAGACCCACGTGGGTCAGATCGCCTCACTGAGACTCAGATGCAGGTGGACGACCTGAAGGGCATAATGGTCCGCAACATAGGTAAGCTTCTCATCCAGTCTCCTCATGTAATGATGCCTAATATATGGCTTATTCATGTAGAGTCTTAAGCAAAATAACAATCTAAGAATATAACAGAATTACTTGCGGTGTGATAGTTTAATTTGATCACACACGGTTTACTATGTGTGACTGGCCTAAGTGTATTCATTTATAAAAGGATGCCGTATATTGTGGTTGCATCAATAGTCTTGTCATTGAAACCCATGCATTTGTTGACCATCAAACCTAAAACAAATGCTCTGGCCAAAAATATATGTCAATTTCTCATGAAGATTTTTTTCATGAAAGATAGGAGTTTATTGTCTGATGCCACAATTTGATACAATTCACATTTGACAGGACCTTTTCTGTATCCACAGTTAAAACAGGTTAGCTTTGTGTCTTTTTACAGACTTAGTGGCTCAGAGAGGAGAGAAGCTGGAGTTGCTGATTGACAAGACAGAAAATCTGGTTGATTCTGTGAGTTTCAAGACCTGGTTTCACCCTTTTCATCCTGCTGGTTTTCTGAATTGCATTATATGCATTATACTGACATGGACATTCAATATATTGAAATTATTTTCTCCCCATATTCCTCTAGTCAGTGACATTTAAGACTACAAGTCGTAACCTTGCACGAGCCATGTGTATAAAGAACCTCAAGCTGACTGTTGTCATTGTACTGGTGTGCCTGGTGAGTACTTGTTAATAGTAACTGGTTGTTTACTAGCTGGCAACAGTGTAAATAGCCTAGTAATTAACAAAAATAATAAACTTTGCCACTTTGTCATTTCAAAGCATAGTTATTTAGGAATTACACAAAAAGAACAGTCAAAGAGTGGCATAAATGCAAACATAAAATAGGCACAGATAAGAACACAATAAATGAGTAATGAAACAGCAGCTGAATAAAAATCACACACATAACACAAATACTTCACAGAAAGCAGTTCTAAAAGCTGGGTTTTGCAGAACTGATTTCCTTAAAGTCATTCCAACATGTAGGAGGTTTAACTGCAAATGCTATATCACTCTTGTCTAAACGCTTGGATGTTAGTATGATGTATCAGTATCCTTTTTTCATTTAAAAAATAATAATAAAATTACCCAGCTGCTACTACTACTTAGATTTTCAGTTATGATGAGGCTCAGCCATCCTGTAGAGCCACTACTTTATATGATATTATTACCTTACTGAAAACACATTGCAGCATTTATCTGTCCCAAGAGGTCTCTTTGTCATTGTTTGACAGTGAATTCTTCTCGTTTGTGCTGTTGAAACTGCATGACATGCTGTGTTATTAATCAGACAATTGGATAGGTAATGAGTTTTGTCTGTCTTCTTTCCAGGTGGTACTTTACATTATTGTTTCTGCTGCCTGTGGAGGCCTCAACTGGCCCAGTTGTGTCAAAAAATGAGGGTAGAGTAGGGATAAAAAAGAGGGAGATAAAGGAAGAACATGGGGAAGAAGCACCTGTTTGACTCTGCTTGCCAATGGACACAAAAGCAAAATTTTGATTTGCTCCTCTAGCTTCAGTATCCCTGGAAGACACATGCTGCTCCTCCTCCCTCCTTCTTTGCCCCTCTTTGATAGTGTGCACACTGACTTGCCTTCTGGACAAGGAGTCCCACCTTATACCCACACTAATGGACAGCAGCCGTGTGGCCTAAAACTGATGTTTTGTCTTATCACTCATAGTCTGGTAAATTCATACTATGTCATGCACTTAGTGGCCTGATGTATCAGTTTGTGATACTGTTCCTGTTTATGTAATTAATCCATTCAAACAGATAACAGAATGAATCACAAATATAGCAAAATTACTTTGTTACTGTCCTGATTTATTTTAATGCCACTAGAGAAGTATGGGACTGCCAATTGTAGGCAACGTGTATATTATATTGGCAGATCCATCAAGAAGGATTCTTCAAATACATTGTCTGAAACTCTGTATAACTGAAAATATTTTTGACAAAATTAATGCAGTATTCAGATTTTTTTGTTGATTAACATTTTTTATCACGAAGCACAGTAGTACCTTCATGGATGTTGTAAAATACCATATATGATTATACGAATAAATATTGTAAAATTTGTTGATATTATTGATAAAAAAAAAAGATGTAAGGGTTCTTTAAAGTTGAGTTTGAGAAGATCCATAGACTTAATTTGCCCTTTATTTCTGCTGGGTTATTCAGTTTGTCCATATGTTCCTTCTGTTAACACAACGCACTTTTTACATTGTACATAGATTTGCTTCCTTGCATCATGATTTATAATCATGTAATTAATTATTGTACATTCAATTTTGAAATAAAATAAATAAAATTCAATAGTGTCAAGTGGTCGATCTCTTCAGCTGGGAAACAAAATGTATGGCTTTCATTCCAGCGGTCTGTAATAACGAGAGCAGAAGTGAATGTTTCATTGATTCAAACGAAATGTGTGTACAAACAGTTGTGAGGACACGCCAAATCACTGCTTTGGGTCAAAGTTCAAGCAAACAAGACCAGTTCGTCGCTGCTGCGGGACAGCAGGTTGAAGGCCAGGTGACTGTGGCAGCGGTTTGTTCAGGATACTCCTTAAAAACACGAAGGAACCACCAGCTGGAGCTAATTTCATCATCAGGACCTTGGCAGTCCCCCGGTGCTGCTTGCTGGCGTTACAGGTGCCGTGTTGAATTTTTTTTTTTTTAAAGTTTATGCGTTTTTCTGAACTTTACGGCATGTTAACCTTTGGGCAGCTGGTAAGACGCTTTTTCTTCTGCTCCCAGACGTCACCTCTTATGTATTTTGGTTCTATACTCGGAGTACAACTTAAAAAGTAGACTCCTGTTATGAAAACCTAACGTTAGCGCCCAACGTTTCTTCTGTTAGCTTACACAATATACATTAAGCTGCTAACTTTTGTCAACCGTTGTTTTAGTTTCGCCATAATTTGCAACTGTTGAAGTTCCTGTCCTTTTATTTTTAGCTAAGTAGTGATAGTCTGCTGTGTTTGTAGCTATTTTCTAAACTAACGTTAGCTGATACCATGTCATTTTAACACATAGCCTCATGTTTTAACGCGTCCCGGGTGTGTTTTGCAGTCTAGTGTGTTTAAAATCCGTTTATGGAATTGAAAGAGTATTTTTTTCTTTGCTATTTGTAGATGTGTCCTATGTTTAACATTACTTCTGACCTAATTTTAGACCTAACAGGGCAGAGGAGGCCTCAATACTTTCGACTATATGTGTCAGCAAGGGGCAAGGAGGCAGTCATTTAGGGTCAGAAAATGTACTAGCTAACAAATTAATGTGACAGAGAGGCTAGGGAGGAGTGAGGTGCTACAAATATATTCAGCCAGGGTTCATTTGTGATAGTTTACACCTTTTAATTACACACTGAGGCATTTTGGACTCCTCTCTGCTTGCAACTTGATTCAGTTGTGCTACAGTTTAGTTGCAGGGTTATTATTAAATTGCATGACACCACAAACACTAGTGTCAAAATGATTATAGAATGTAGTGACTGTCAATACCAGTATTTCAGGGTGAGCTTCAACATTTACCTTGACACCCTCTTGACAAAAATCAACTTATTGTTTTTGTAACTATATGTGATGCCCTTCCTTGGCAAACTCAGTTGCCCAGTGGGGTGTTGATATTGCTCACCTCCTGGAACTCACTTGTCAGTGATTTAGTTTATGCAGAGTTTAGAATGATAAAATGAAACATATGAGGTGTCTCTGTTTTTCATTATATGGTTTAAGCTCACAAACCATTTCATCATGCTACAGTGGATTAATATTCTGATGGGCAGACCGTGTCATGCTATTCTTCAACCAGGCTTATTGGTGTGGTTTCATTGCCTCATGCTTTACAGAGGGCTGCCTTGTCCCCGTGGTATGCTGGTTGGAATGCCCCAGTTTGACTTGCTGCCCTGCTGCAGTGTGGGGCAGCTCAGTGCCTGGACTTTTGATGACTGCCCCTACTCATAACAGCTCATTGTGTGCTGCTGATATGCCCATTCACCCATTCAATTACATGAAAACACCATGCAAGGATGTCTGCACGGTGCCCGAGGGGTTTCAGAAAGCAATGATGTGCATTGAAATTCTTTTTTTTTTGATAATTAATCTGAGCCGATTCTAAAATAACAGGGTTATAAATTGACAAGATAGACTGGAAACGACACAATGTCCAGTAGACCACACAGTAGTTGGCAGTTGACTGAGAGTGTTGGATTTCAGAAGGATTTTGGCCAGGTGCTTGTTTTGAATGCACTGTATTCAATAACACTAGATGGCGACATGTATCACTGAGGTTTTCATTCTGAATGTTGGAATGGAGCGTCTACGTGCTGCTTTCTTTATTCTGCTGAAAATGAACTTCAATTCTGCATTTTTGTTTAACAACATGTACTTAAAGGCCAATGTTGAAATGATTAGGTGATTTATATTTTGTCTCTCGTCATGATTAAACTGTACTTCTAAGGGTTAGGGACCTTGAATAGGTTAAGCAGCAATAGTGTGGGTATTGGACTCTGGTGTCACACCACTGCTATAGTGTCAGGATCAAGTGTCGAGTGGTTTGTGTACAACATGATGCTGTGTCATCAGGCAGTGACGTTTGCATTGGAGGACTTTGGAGAACTTATCAGCTGTACCAACTTTGTGAGGTGTCTTGCAGTAGGTGAGTTTCTATGCAAATTCTGGTTTGTTTCTAAAATGTAAAACTGTCATAGTATAACATTGTCCTCCACCTAGGCCTCCCTTTACTCTGTTTCCCCTTTTCACTTATCTTTTACTAAAAAGACACTTAATTCATTCCCTCATAAAAGGGGGACTTTGGCTGCTTAGCAACAGTGAAAGACAACTTAGCCTGGCAGTCTGGCCACTCCCCTTGCACTGGGCTCAACATGGATAATGTAACATGCTGATGTCCTTCTCAATTGCTCCCTCTGGAACTTTACACAGAGTGTAGTCCCTAGTAGGATTTTGACATACTTGTGCTGAGGAGTGGTGTGCAGTAAACTCTCGATTCTTTCGCTAGGCCTGCAGGACTAAATCACATTGTTTCTGGGAGAGAAAGAAGAAACAGACTGTAACTCCTGCACAGGGGGCACCCTCATTCAGTCTGGTTGATTGAACACAAGGACAGAGGAGTGGTGGGGTGTTGGCTGTTGGTGTCTGGCTAAAGCAGTTTGCACACCACTGCCTGCCCGATTGGCTGGATTTAGCACTTTGGACGGGAAGTAATAATGCAGCCATATCTGAGTAAAACAAGCTGATTGAACTTGCAAAAAAACTGAGTGATCTGGTGTGATACCACATGCTATACAGCTGGCTGTGGAGGTGTTTTCTTCCACACCTACAACCATTGAATGGAAAGGACAAGTCAAGGGATTAAAAGTTAGTTCCTATTACTGTTCACCTGTTTCCAATGAAAGGTGAGCATTGTAGATTTATTTATTGGCTCACTCTCTTGTAGCTTGAATCATGTGAGTATATTTTTCCCTAAATGTTGTCAGGTCAAGGTGTCTCTCATGTGCAGTGTACTTTGCAGATACACTTTTAGCTAATAAATTCATTGTTTCTGTAGCCTTCTTTTACATGGGAAGATATATATATATATATATATATATATATATATATTTGGTTAAAGAGAAAGTAATGTACAGTAAGTTGTGTGGTTACTCTGCCTGTTAAGTTAAACAAACATGGCCTGTTACGCATCTAAATGTGGATTGTTGGCCATGTTGACAAAAGCAAGAGAGGCTTTGGTAAGTCTTCATTATTAATGTTGAGGCAGGGGTGAAAATCTTAATGTGTGTAAGATCTAAGTATCCCATTAAAGACTAGAATAGCACCAAGGGTGTTTCAGCTGATGGTTGTGTACTATATAGGCTGCACTATAGGCACAGTCATATACAGTGGGTATGGAAAGTATTCAGACCCCTTTAAATTTTTCACTCTTTGTGTCATTGCAGCCATTTGCCAAAATCAAAAAAGTTCATTTTATTTCTCATTCATGTACACTCAGCACCCCATCTTGACAGAAAAAAACAGAAATGTAGAAATTTTTGCAAATTTATTAAAAAAGAAAAACTGAAATATCACATGGTCATAAGTATTCAGACCCTTTGCAGTGACACTCATATTTAACTCACATGCTGTCCATTTCTTCTGATCCTCCTTGAGATGGTTCTGCTCCTTCATTGGAGTCCAGCTGTGTTTAATTAAACTGATTGGACTTGATTAGGAAAGGCACACACCTGTCCATATAAGACCTTACAGCTCACAGTGCATGTCAGAGCAAATGAGACTCATGAGGTCGAAGGAACTGCCCAAGGAGCTCAGAGACAGAATTGTGGCAAGGCACAGATCTGGCCAAGGTTACAAAAGAATTTCTGCAGCACTCAAGGTTCCTAAGAGCACAGTGGCCTCCATAATCCTCAAATGGAAAAAGTTTGGGACGACCAGAACTCTTCCTAGACCTGGCCGTCCAGCCAAACTGAGCAATCGTGGGAGAAGAGCCTTGGTGAGAGAGGTAAAGAAGAACCCAAAGATCACTGTGGCTGAGCCCCAGAGATGCAGTAGGGAGATGGGAGAAAGTTCCACAAAGTCAACTATCACTGCAGCCCTCCACCAGTCGGGGCTTTATGGCAGAGTGGCCCGACAGAAGCCTCTCCTCAGTGCAAGACACATGAAAGCCTGCATAGAGTTTGCCAAAAAATACATGAAGGACTCCCAGACTATGAGAAATAAGATTCTCTGGTCTGATGAGACCAAGATTTTTTGGCGTTAATTCTAAGCGGTATATGTGGAGAAAACCAGGCACTGCTCATCACCTGCCCAATACAATCCCTACAGTGAAACATGGTGGTGGGAGCATCATGTTGTGGGGGTGTTTTTCAGCTGCAGGGACAGGACGACTGGTTGCAATTGAAGGAAAGATGAATGCGGCCAAGTACAGAGATATCCTGGAAGAAAACCTCTTCCAGAGTGCTCAGGACCTCAGACTGGGCCGAAGGTTCACCTTTCAACAGGACAACGACCCTAAGCACACAGCTAAAATAACAAAGGAGTGGCTTCAGAACAACTCTGTGACCGTTCTTGACTGGCCCAGCCAGAGCCCTGACCTAAACCCAATTGAGCATCTCTGGAGAGACCTGAAAATGGCTGTCCACCAACGTTCATCATCCAACCTGACAGAACTGGAGAGGATCTGCAAGGAAGAATGGCAGAGGATCCCCAAATCCAGGTGTGAAAAACTTGTTGCATCATTCCCAAGAAGACTCATGGCTGTACTAGCTCAAAAGGGTGCTTCTACTCAATACTGAGCACAGGGTCTGAATACTTATGACCATGTGATATTTCAGTTTTTCTTTTTTAATAAATTTGCAAAAATTTCTACATTTCTGTTTTTTTCTGTCAAGATGGGGTGCTGAGTGTACATTAATGAGAAATAAAATGAACTTTTTTGATTTTGGCAAATGGCTGCAATGACACAAAGAGTGAAAAATTTAAAGCGGTCTGAATACTTTCCGTACCCACTGTACATTGCTCTTAGGTTGAACTTTCTAAATAACATTTAGAATTATGAAAACTTAGAAGCGAGGCAGTGATTGTCCAGCCATTATTGGGACAAATAGTTTATATTTTTTATAAATGTTTACATATGAGAAAATTGGGCTTTTGCTTCAGTAGACATAACAATTTTGTATGAACTTAAAATTATCATTCCTTTTGTAGGTGACTGTGATTTTCATTTCTCTTTTTAAAGAAAATCAATACATTTCACTTGACAATTATGCTAAATATGTCATGCATAGTTTCTGATCATTCAGATGCTGAATTATGTTTTGACTTTTCAAAAAAAAAAAAAATTTTGATTCAGGGGGTTAGTTTTGAAGTGAAATACTTTGATTTTTTGAAGAGAAACCCCTGAGCATAGTTTCTACAAGTCTACTGCCTTTCTCAGTGAACTTCACAGAAGTGCAGCAGACTGTATGGTCTTCCAAGTAACATTGCTGCCAAAAATCAAGCTGTTTCAGATAGTATATCACATAGTGTGGAATTATATATGTCACACTATACAAAGGAAAATATAGAAACATGTAGATTATTTTTTATTATTCCTCTGAACTGTTAAAATCTGTTTAATGCAAGAGGATGTCTGGGATCTGCTTACTAAAACATTTTCAGTCTGTTGACTTGATATTTTGCTCACTGGTGGCACGTACCTCAATGCCGGTTTTGTTGAAGTGGCTAGCAAGCTTAGCAATCGGATCAGCTTAAGTAAATACAGTAGTAGACAAAGCATTTAAGACTGCCATTAACCTCTTATGCAAAACCTATGTTAGCTCATTTCAGACTATAAATATGACTGCTCTTCCATCCTCACATTTAAGCTTTGATTCTGCAGATACAGCAGCCACAGTAATAGTAGTGATGTATTCGAATTGCATTCAGCACGAATGAATGTGTGTATATATAGCTTATACACCTACGTTATGTGTTACTGTGCTTCTGAACCGAGAGAGAAAAGATCGCAGGTAGACGCGCAAACACTCGTCTTCATGATCATATTAACACCTCACTGTTTAGACGTTTTAGAGCTTATGTTCTGGCCGATGCAAAATATGTTTGTTGCATGTATGAATTAGATTATGAAGAATGATGACGATCATGCTTTTCCTTTAATGCATCTTTTTATTACTTTTTTTTAAAAAAGCGGTGGGGACTAGAGCGTGTGACGTCACGTGCGCTATCGCCTGCGGCAATATACAACCCCAGAGGCAACCGACCACCGCAGTGACGCGGTTGTCATGGCGGCCGTCTCAGCCCTAATTACATAGGAGCTACTACCGTATTTATTAAGCATGGTCCTATAATTTTTCATCTTATTATTTAATAAATAACTACGAATTACGTAGGAATAACTACTAATTACGATGGCTGGAGGGTACAATTGCTTGCAGGGCAAACTCTATCCTTTTTGTAGCCCTAAGCAAAATTGTACACTGGAACATCTGAATTTACGCCTATTGCTCAGTTTGAGTTATTCCAGTTTTGTGAAAATATGAAGATTGTGTAGCACCATGGGTTTTAAAATGTTGACTTTTTCCTCCTTTTCACAGATATTCATCCCATTTTGGATTACAGGGCTACTAACTGAATGTGAGATTATTTAGAAATACAGAAGAAAGTAGTAACCCATCTGAACATGTCTAAGCCATTTAACTTGTCCACTGGACAGGTTGAGGGTATAGGCTCTCCTCCCCAGAGAGGCCTGCAACTGGGCCCATCTCCTGAGAGTCATTTCAGCAACTCATCCATGTCTTTGTCACCTGACTCAAACAGTAGTGTTCCCAACCTGAGAGACAGTGAAGCCAATAGCTCACCTGATGTCAATATGCTCAATTGCTCTCTCAGCGAAGGTTCCTCTTTGCATAACACCTACATCACCACCATACCACAGAGTGAAGTGTCCTGTAGTGGCAGTTTGAACCTGAATCAAACTTTTATTGCCACCCCTGTTAATGGCAGCATGAATTACTGGAATGAAAACTTGAGTCTAATTAGCAATTCAAAGATGGAATCAGAAAAGTACCAGACTTTTATCATGAGCACTGAAGGACTGTGTAACAGCGCAGTGATATCGCCAGACTCTGCTGGGAATACAAACCAACTGAGTTCGTGTGTTACCTCCCGTAAAGGATGCACTGAGTATAGCTCCTACTCCCTGAGCTCTGGAGAAAGGGTAATGAGGAGCAACAGTTTTTGTCTGGAAGACCAGTCATTCTTAATCTCTTCGTTGGAGGATTCATCTGTCTCTCCACCTGTTGGCCACCCAGCATTGTCTGCCAAATCTAACCTGCTCTCAACCACTCTGCCAGATGTCTGCAGAAAATCCACAGAAAGTGTCCTGGAGCAAAACAAACGCCATCCATGTCTTGGTATGACTTTCATTCAGGCAGACAACTGTGAATTCACCACTGAGGAAAATATGGCAACATCCAGCTCTCTTCTAACTCTGCCAGAGGAGAATGAAAGGGCCCTTTTGATGAGCTTTGTTTGTGAAAAATCTTCTGAAGATTGGAGGACAAAGGCTCAGTTTACTAGTGCTGGAGCAGAGCTGTTGCCTCATTTTCCTGGAGAAATTACACCAGAACAAGGCAAGACCTGCGTTCCCACACTGTCAGCTATGCAAAAAACTGATAAGCACATTCATACTTCCACACCAGTACAAACCAATGGAAGCAAACTACTCAGCCTCCCTTCCTTTTCAGAGTCTCCTTGCAATGGAAACACAAGCAGCCCTGGAGTACACCAGGTTAAACAGAAGCCAATCTCTATTACTTCTAAAGAACATTTGTTGGTAGGACTTTCACCTTCATCCAGCAAGGTCAACAAAAAAGAACCTAAAAAGTTTCCAAAATCAGACTTCAGTAATGTAAAATCTAAAGTTGTGACAAGACCTGTGCATCAAACGGCAGTGCTGGGCCATGCTTCACAACATAAATCATCACAATTCAATGTCAACAACAAACCTACTGAAATACACAGAGGAGCAACTATAAGGATGACTCCTACCAAAATAAGGAGTATCCATACAGTTGTCTCTGCCACTACTAAAATGTTCAGTGGTGCTCAGAGACAAGTGAATGGGGCTGTCAACTTTGGTGTCACAGTGACACAATCATGTGGGCATACTGCTGTGGAAGTACAGGACAGTAGCAGAGCATCCCCTTCTGACCACAAAACATCTTCAAATAAACATAATTTAACGCAGTGCAGTAACACCAGCCTTGAAAGACAGTATGCAGCCTTAAACCATGTAGCAGACACCCCAGAGCAGCATCCTGGCAACGAGACCTTCTGTTTCTCATCCTTAGAAAAATCCCCTCATAGAAGTGGCCAGCCACATTGCAGACTAACGCCAAAGAAGGATATATCTCACACAATTGAGGTCAGCTCAGGCTCAGCTTTAGGTCAGGACAAGCCCACCATTCTCAACACACGGCCTCGTTGCTCTTCTGAGAGTTCATCATCATCATCTAGGCCACCCAAGGAGAAGAGGACAGCTCTAGGGTTGTCGACTACCGTTACTATTCCTAAAGCTGAAACTTACCCAGGCCAGACCAAACCAAGGAATCTAAACTACTCTAAGAGCGCCCTACAGGCTGAGACCTCAAACAGACGTACTCAAAACACCACAAGAGAGTTTAGGAAAATCAGCCTGGTGGTGAGTACAGGCTTTAAATGTGAAAAATTTAAAAATCAGTAACAGTTCATTACATATGTTTATGTGGTGTGAATTCATGAGCTTGCAGCTTTTTCCATACACATTAAATGTTTTGCAGGCAAAAGTTGAAAAACTTGAAAAAAGATACAGAAATATTTTATTGGGACTGGTTAGGACCTTTTGGGGAAATGGGCAGTTGCATAGAGTTGATTGACTAAATAATAAATTCTTTTTTTTAGGCAGTCTCCAGCAAATGGACAACACAAAGCACTTCATTGGATGAGACTAAGAGCAGAGTTCAAGGAGGACCATCACCTAGACGAACAAGAGGAGTACCACAACATCCAGCTGCTAGTCCCAGACCAGCCACTCTATCAACCAAGCAGAGGCAGGGATACCAAGGGAGGGATGAATGCAAGATCCCCAGAGCTGTATGGACACCACAGCCCAAGCAGAGGAACACAACAGGTAGGAATCATTTGTCTGAGGAAAAACTTGATTTCTGTCAGTAAGTGAACATTGAGAGTAGTTCATAATATCTTTTTAAGCTGTTTTACCTTCCTGTTTAACCCTTAAAGGCACCACCAAGATTGTGTGCGTGTGGAAAAACAGTGCTTGACACACTTAAGAAGCCATTTTTATAATTAGGAAATGATTAAAATAAGGGGTGCAAGTAACTTTTTTTTTATTAGGATTTTCAGTTAAATTAGAATGATTATAGGTTGTACATATACAAGTTGTATCTAACTTAATATACAGTACAACCACAAATATGTATTCATCCTTTCACCAACTAACACCCCAGGACCAGGACAAGTAACATTTTAAAATATATTTTCATTTGCATGGCCGTGTTCTGCTTACCCATGTTTAAGGCATATTAGATTTATCAGTCTTCCCATCAGATGGTGACTCTGAGAAGTTCCTTAGACCTACAGCCCTTTTTCTGATGAGCTCAGCCCTGTTCCACAGGAATAATGTCAGATGCAAATGTTACCTCTGGTCGCTTATCCATGCCATGTGGGTATACATTAGATTCCTGTCTGCCCTAATGCTCTTCACACTTGGAATGGTTCTGGGAAGGAGGGGTACTGTTCCTATGATGAGAAGCCATCTGTTTGAGTGGGAAAAGTGGGGGAAAGAAAGTGAGGTTTAGAGCTCACCAGTGGCGTTACCATCCAAGATGTACAATTTCTGTATTAAACATGACAATTAAAATTTAAAGAAAGAGCTTCTGTAGATCCTTTTTCATGATTTAGTATTCTCCCTATTTTCTATGCTCTTAATTGTACTTCTAGCTATACTTTAATATTTAACAATTTTGGATAAATATCTAATATTTTTCATATGATGCACTTATATTGCATCATAAAATGGCTTCTATATTGGGGTTAAGGTGTTTTTAATAAATAAGTTCACACTTCTATTTGTGCTGCATTACATCCCAGGCAGTCAGAGAGTAAAGGTAACAGGAGAGGCAACCGTTGGAAATATCTCAAGAGCAAATATTAAACCCCAGCTGAATGAGTTCCCAACTCCTACCCGTCCGACTTTTATGGGGGATCCCCCTACTCCAGCGTCTAGACTACCACGCAAGACCCCACGACTAACCAGGACCTGCACTGTGAACAGTGCAGTAACACCAGTTCACAGTGTACTGGGTGAAGATGCTGGGAGTACACAGGGTGAGTCTAAAAAAAGATTTACATACAGTGCCAGTAAAAGTATTCACTCGGATGTTTTACCCTTTTGATTTTTATAAATAAATCTTGGTCTGTAAAAAATTTTATTTTTTTTTTTAATTAAAAATAAAACTTTTTAATGTCAAAGTAAAAATAGGTTTCTAATTTCAATTAAATAAAAAATATATAATGTGAAATAAGTGATTGCATAAATACCCAGTCCCTTCAAGTCAGTATTTAGTAGATGCACCTTTGGATGCATTCACAGCACTGAATATATGTGGATAGGTCTCTCAGGCTTGCACATCTGGATACAGCAATTTAACTCCATTCTTCCTTGCAAAACTGCTCAAGTTCGGTCAGGTTGTGTGGGAATCGGGCAAGAACAGCCCTTATCAAGTCCAGTCGCAAATTAATAAGATTATACTCCAGGATTTTCCTCTATTTTTCTGCATTTATTTTACCCTCTACCTTTACAAGCCTTCCATGTCCGGCTGCCAAGAAGCAGAAGGATGGTGTGTTTGTGATTTGCAGTGTTTGGTGTCTGCAAAAAAAAAGCATCTTGTCTGATGGCCAAAAGCCACCATTTTGGTCTAATCAGACCAAGCAGCTTTCTTCTACTTGACCATGGAGTCTCCCACATGCCTTTTGGCAAACTCTAGTCAGGATTTAATGAGTCTTAACAATGGCTTTCTCTTTGCCACTCTCTCATAAAGCTTTGACTGGTGAAGAACCCATGCAACAGTTGTTGTATGCAGTCTCTCCCATCTCATCTGCTGAAGCTTGTAACCCCTTCAGAGTACTCTTAGGTGTCTTGGTGGCCTCTCTCATTAGTCTCCTTTTTGTATGGTCACTACGGCCTTATCTATTTAGATTTAGGCATGTGCCATATTCTTTCCATTTCTTGATGGATTTAACTGAACTGTGAAGGATGTTCAGTGCCTTGAATTATTTTGTGTCCATCCCCCGACTTATACTTTTCAATAACCTTTTCTGAGTTTCTTGGAGTGTTCCTCTGTCTTTATGATGTAATGGTAGCCAGGTATAATGATTAACCACTGACTGGACCTTCCAGATATAGGTGTCTTTATACTACAATCACTTGAGGCACGTTCACTGCGCTCAGGTGATCCTAATTTCGTTATTTGGCACTACTAGCACCAATTGGCTGGACCTGTGTTGAATTAGGTCAGTCATTTTAAAGGGGGTGAATATTTGCAGTCACTTATTTAATTTTCCATATTTTTGTTTGACATTACTAGAAATCTTTTTTCACTTTGATATTGAAGATTTTTTTTTGTTTTTGTCAAAAAAGTCAAATTATATTGACCATAATTGATTTTATATAATAGGTGAATTGTTCTTATAGGCACTGTAGTTTTTAGAAATGGGATGTTCAGTCTTATGCAGATTTAAGTAGGTTGTTGGACTTCAGTGTAAATGTTCCCTAGGGTAAATCCCCCTCTGAATTACTTCTACGTCTATCATGAAGAGTTCATTTGAATGAACTGAATCACTCTGTATTCCTGATGGGTTATGATGAGAACATTGTGATATGTCATTGGTGTATTGTATAAAGAGAATAAGCACTGTTGAGCAGCAGGATCTTTTCCTTCCAGCACCTTTAAACATTTAGGTCTCTGATTTGATTGCCTGAGAGGACCTCTTTTCCAAAATTGGGGTCCATGGTTGTCAAGGAAACTGGTTCTCCTCAACTCTAGTACACACATTCCCAGTGAATTTGCTGCCCATTACTGTTACAAAAACATTAAAATGTCATACCATATTTGCATAGTTTGGTTAGCACTTCTTTACTTGTCTGACAGGTTCAGATGGAGCTGCACGTAAACCAACCCCATTCAGGTCAGTTGTACATAGAACAAAGCTCATCTCAACCTCTGGAAAGAGCACTCAGGCACTCAGCACTCCAGGTAAGGTCAAATTAGCAGTCTTCCTTTATTTATTCCTATTTGTAGAGTAAATGAGTGAGACTACAGTGAGTTTTGCGTCTTTTATCAAATCTTTACGTTGATGAGCAGTTTAGTATTTATCTTTTGCATGTATTCCTGCTACATTATGCATCAGATTCACTCCAGCTCTAAGTCTTCTGTTTTAACAGTTTTGACCTCAGCATGTAAGCCATCTGCTTCCGTCAACAAACAAGATTCAAATTCTACAGTGAGTCCTCTGAAAAGGGATGGTTCTACAAAACTACTTCATTTAACTTCATGTGGACCTGGTAAGTTTTTTTTTTTTTTTTTTTTTTTTTTTTTTTTTTTTTTGCAGGGCTAAACATTGGCAAAATGCTGCATACAGTTAGAACTGAAAGTGTTTCGTGTAAATATGCTCAACATTTATAAGTTTTTCTGAAATTGTATCCTTATGACTTGTGTAAATACCTTTCTTCTAAGATTTAAAAAAAATTGTTCTGTTTAGTAAATCAGCTGTCACCTGTGGTAATATAGACCGGAATATGGACACAATGCACAGTTGTTGTGCCACAACACAGTTTTATGCACGTTTGTTTTGCCAGAACATTCACCTTTTGTTTTCCATAAACATCATCACAAAAGATTCACATGGCCTGTGTTGCTTTCTGTTGTTCTCACACACACTGATGCATATTTTTGGCCACTTCTGATTTTCAACTGTCTTTACAGTCTGGTTGGAACTACACATTTTCACAGAGCCAGCTAAGCTGTTTTTTAGTTGAGCTCATTAGACTGTCATCTCTTGCTATCCCACTACTGGTGACCTGTGAAGGAGTAAATGAGAAGAAAAGTGGTCCTAGATTGAATTTCCATTGGCTGCAGTTATGAGATTTGCTCCTCCCACCTATGTCTGCTCTCTGCCTAGCATCCTGGCTCTGTTACAGTACCACCATCAACAAGTTTAGAGATGCTGCTTTGCGCTACATTGAGCTTCATGTGTTTGGTGAATACTGAAGTCTGGCTTTACCAAGAGGATTAAGGGTTTTTTTTTTTTTGTTTTTTTTTTTACTCCCATCGCATCAATCAGGCTCTGCCACAAACCACTGGTCTTTACTCCTGTCTGTGTATTCTAGTCTTCACAGCCAGGAATTTGACTTTGAATTGGGAGATCTGCTATGCTGAACTGAGTGCTTTTACATTTTACCAGTCTCTTTCAGTGGAGTAAATCTTCGCACTGGTTTTTATTGATTTAGTTGTTTTTATTTTGCCAGAGCAACATCAGTGCTGCTCTCACCTAAGGCAGACACTGAGGTGCACCATGGCATGGTGCATCATGCTCTGGTGATTGGATACATTTTTAAAGTATTTCTTAACTAATAACAGTGGCCTCGTGGTAGGTTTGAGAGATGTTATGGTCTCTGAAGAGCTCTCTGTCAAAGATCCACGTGCGTCTGACAGCCAAGGATTTACTCCAAAACATTCAGCTACTGTCAGGATGCAGGAAGAGCAATGTGGTTTTCCAAGCAGGTCTGTCCTTTGTCTAAATATTTCTGTTATTATGTTGAGTTTTGGTTCTCTCTACGATAATATTTAAGCCAAACCATCATGTTTGCCTGTAATGTACAGGCATGCGCTGTAAGTTGTTGCTGAAATCTATTATTAGTATGGCTGTTTACTAGTCAGCCGAGCAGACAGTTCATCTTTCATTTACCTATCTTGGTCACAAAAATATGACCCTGGGCAGGGGCACTTTAGGATAGTATTTTAGGATATGAATGTTAAGATCAGAAACCATTTGATATGAAAAAAAAAAGTTTTCTCCTATTCTGTTACTATTCTAGTAAATTTCAGGATGGCTTTTTTTTTTTTTTTTTTTTTTTTTTTTTTTTAAAGACCATCTTTCTAAATTACTTTGTTGGGCAGGAGTGTGGGAATAAAGTAAACTCCTGTGGTTCCCATATTAAAGCATTCCTTTCCTGGTTATGACCAAACATGGCAAATGGGTTTTACAGCCTTAAAGAGTAATGAAATGTGGATTATCTTTTAATTATTTAAACAAGCAAACCATTATTAATCTAGTTCTAAACAAAAAAGTAGTCCTCTTAAGGTGTCACTATTATATTACAAATTATTTATATGGGGCCCTAGGCATCAGTTTATTTTTCATTAATATAAGATCAGTGTCTAGTAAATGCTAATCTGGGATTTATTGTTGTAACAACCAAACACTAATTGTGAAGGGTTTCATTGTCCAGTGTGATTTGTGCATTGGCATGACTTCTAGCAGCAGAGGCACGCTTATGGAGTCATTAAATCACTCAGTATTTGATTTTGAGTGTGTGCGTAGTGACATTTGTGTGAAGTCATTCTTTTGAACCTGTGACTAAATCTAAAGTAAAGACTGCAACATGTGTCATCAAGTCTGTGATGAACACAGCTAAAAGCTGCAGGTAGTCCTCTTTTCCCACAAAACAGCAGTCAAACTGGGGAGACAGCCTGTTTGCCTATTTAAAGTCAGTAGTTTTAGGAAATGCTAATTTGTGAATTTATCTGATTCAAAAGACACAGCTAAAAATGCTTTTAAAATATGCAGTGGTTATGCTAGGGATAATACACACTTTGACTAGACTGTAGGTAGCCTTATGTATGTGTTATGAATATGTGTTTTCTCTTTGAAGTCCATATTGGAATTAGACTGGCCAGTTGTCAGAAGCAATTCATGTCTGGGTGAAGATTCTCTCCTGTAATCTAAAAGACAAACTAAAGTGCCATTCCACTCTGTTTTCTATTTGAGTCTCTGATTCATTGCCACCATCTCAGATCCTATTGGTCTTAAATCTGACCACATTTTAGTTTTGAATTATTTAAGAGCTTGGGTTATTCAGAATTCAGTAGAAAATTTTGTGCATAATTTCCACACCTGATCAGAAAAAAACTGTTCCTTTTTGTATGGTTAAGTTCCAAGTGCCATCATGTTTCATGTCTACTGCAGGTATTCAAAAGGGTAATGGTAAAAACTACATTACATTACAGGAAGATGAAATACATAGTACTGCTTGATTATATTTTAGTTACACCACCATAGAGAAATTTCCTATTTGGACCATGTAATGCTCAGCAGTGCCAAGAGCTTACGTGTTCATGTTGGTTGTTATACAACACAAGTCTGCTTTGTGCACAACCAGCAGAGGGCATCATAGTTTAAATAAAGCCTCTTAGATTTGGTAAAGCACCATAGCATTTCATAACTGAGCTATACAGCTTACTGGTTGGATTAGAAGAATTTCTATTTTGACATTTCACTATGCATATTTTACATATTAAAATTGTGTAGTTGGCGTAGTCTGTTGCAATTAAATTTTCTAAATAATATTTTGTTTGTCTTAAAGGCTGTGCCTGTCTTTTATGCTAAACAGTTTATTTTAGCTGTGACAGCCAAAAGA
The DNA here is from genome assembly GCF_900324485.2 of Mastacembelus armatus. Taxonomy (NCBI): domain Eukaryota; kingdom Metazoa; phylum Chordata; class Actinopteri; order Synbranchiformes; family Mastacembelidae; genus Mastacembelus; species Mastacembelus armatus. The sequence goes on from NC_046642.1 coordinate 18,873,494, forward strand.
TACTGAGGAACTGGTTTACAGGATAAATGTGCATACAGATATAATACTGTTTGGATTTAAGTTAGTCTGCAGTTAGTCAGATTTAATTAATCAGCCATTGTATGGCCCTGTTTTTACATAAAGTGGTTGTATTACTCCCTTGAGCATATTGCCCTTCACAACAATGGTCCCTTTGTTGGCCTGTGCAGCCAGGAGTGTTGCTATTCTCACCCACCCATTATGTTGCCCCAATCAGGCCAGTGTGTAGAGAGCTGTTTGCTCAGCAGATCAGGCATTAGTGTCTGCAATAAATGAACGTGGCACTTACATTTGTACTGTTGAATACATTCTTTTCACTATCTATAGAAACTCTAGAGGTTTTATTTTGAAAGGCATCCGGGTAGATCTACCACTGTTTTCCTCTGACAGATGTCTATATCCCATAGTTATAAACGGCTGTTATTCTGGGGTATTCACATTATGGTAATATGGTATATTAATTATGCTATTTATGTTATGTTATCTGTTAATTATATTTCAAATTTTATATTTCATAGTGAAATTTCTATGTAAAAGTTAATATAAGAGCTGGGGGATGAATAAAGTATCTATTCATCTATCTCTCTATCCATTCTCAGATGGTTCCCTGCGTAGAGCATTTAAATTTAACCAGAATGTACTCCAATCAATCTTTATTTATATAGCACCTCACAACAACCCAGGTTGGCCAAAGTGCTTTACAACATTAAAAAATATAGGGTATCTATAATAATTAAAAAAAAAGAATATAAAATACACCAAAAAATGGCAGGGTGATGCTATGAACCAAAAGCCAGTCTGAATAAGTCAAGTTTTGAAGTTCAGAGAAACTTCAAAACATGATAAAAAGTCAAGGTTTGATTTAAATAGCTTTAGGTTTATCATAGCTTTTACTGTTACGAATATACTGGCAACTGTATCATTAGTTTGTTTTTTTTTTTTGTTTAGTCTTTATGAAGTAATATGCCTGCTGGTGCAACAGTCTGTTCCGTTAAAGCTGGTATTTGAGGCTATCCTCACTCTTTTTGCATTACGTTGCACTAAATACAGTCTCTTCATAGACAGACTGCCACTAGAGAAACTTTATCGCAGATGTCCAGTGTCAATTGATGATTGGACAGAACAATTCTGGAGCTTTGACTGGATTGTGCTGCTTTCAGACAAGCTGCAGTGGTTATGGAGGGGGGTATGATGATCAACGTTGTCACACCTAACATGTTCTTCCACAGTGGATAAAAGCAAACCCAAGGCCAGTTCCCGGCAGCAACACTCTCTGCAGCGAAGAACCCAACCAAAACAGAATAATGGATCACCTGATGTGATACCAACAAGTGTTGCTGATGTTGAGAGGAAGGACCACAGCATCCGGCAACTCAAAGGACTCCTAGCAGACAGCAACTGCAGATTTGAGGCAATCACCATAGTCTTGCAGCAGACTTTGGGTGAGGTAAGAAAACTGCATTTTTTTTTTTTTTTTTTTGGACATTTTAAAAAAATCTGTTTTATAACCATTTTATAATCATTACACTAATGAAAATATAAAATTGGAAATATTTAATATCTTTGCATTATACAAGACTCTTGCTTTGATAATTTTATACTAAGTATTTAGTCTTTGGTTTAACAAACGGATTGACATTGGATAGATCACATTTTCACATCACATTGACTTTTTAAAATATTACCTCTTGATCTCTAAACCTGCAAAAATTGTGGCTTTATCTTTAAATGCCTAGCTTGGATTATAACTTGCAACTTAAAATCCTGTGCATTAATATAAGGGAAAAGGCATTTATATATAGCAACAACATCCAAAGTGTTTCTAAGCATATGAGGCCTCATGCAGATATACTTGAGGGTTGTCCAACACAACAACCCTCTTTATGACTGAGCAACTGAATTAATTAATTATTGCTGTGGTTTTCAGCAGTCAAATCTTGTGTTCAATTGGATGTTTTCTGGAATGTTATGTCCAGTGTTTTAGACAAGTTACACGTTTTATAGACTTGGCTGGTTATTGACATAGACGAGTGTGTCATTGAGCATTTTTGAATTTAAGTAAATGTTTAAACTTGCTATTTTTGTTTTAACAGTAGTGCCATGTGATTGGCTTCTCAGAACTGAATGCCCCAGAGGATTATTTTTCTTCCCACAGTGAAAGACAAACAGGCTTATCCTATCAGCTAACCTCCACCAAACTCCAGTCAGACATCATTTACAGTAGCTATTGTTGCTATTTCCTTTACTCTTGCCTTACGCATGAGTTTTACACTACACAGATCTCTTGTGACAGCTGGATAGCCTCTGTTGTGAGAGTTCGTTGGTCCAAAGGGTTAGGATAGGGGAGCTCAGTGCACCGATGGTCCTTGGACAGTCTAGGCCTATAGCAGCATAACTAAGGGATGGTTCAGGGTTGCCTGAAGCCAGCCCTAACTATATGCTTTGTCAAAAAGGAAGGTTTTAAGTTTAGCCTTTTAAAAGCACAGAGAGTGTCTGCCTCCTGAACCCAGGCTGGGAGCTGGTTCCACAGGAGAGGAGCTTGATAGCTAAAGGCTCTGCCTCCCATTCTGCTTTTGGAAACTCAGGGAACCACAAGTAGACCTGCACTCTGAGAGCGAAGTGGTCTATTGGGATAATATGGTACTATGAGGTCTTTAAGGTATGAAGGAGCTTGATCATGAAGGGATTTGTATGTGAGAAGAAGGATTTTAAATTCTATTCTGTATTTTACAGGGAGCCAATGAAGAGAAGCTAATATAGGAGAAATATGATCTCTCTTGCTAGTTCCTGTCAGGACTCTGGCTGCAGCATTCTGGATTAACTGGAGGCTTTTTATGGAGACATCTAGATAGTAATGAGTTACAGTAATCTAGCCTTGAGGTAACAAATGCATGGACTAGTTTTTCTGTATCATTTTGAGACAGGATGTTCCTAATTTTGGCAATGTTGCACAAGTGAAAGAAGGCAGTACTAGAGATTAGTTTTATGTGTGAGTTAAAGGACATGTCCTGGTCAAAAATAACTCCAAGGTTTTTCACAGTAGTGCTGGAAGCCAGGGCTATGCCATCTAAAGTAGCTATAATTTTAGAAAAGTTATTTCTGAGGTTTATAGGCCCAAATACAATAACTTCTGTTTTCTCTGAATTTAAAAGTAGAAAGTTACTGGTCATCCAGGCCTTTATGTCAGTTAGACATGCTTCAAGTCTAGCTAATACTGGTTTGTGTTATCAAGTTTCATAGATACAGCTGAGTATCATCTGCATGGCAGTGGTAATTAATAGAGTGCTGCCTAATAACATTGCCTAAAGGAAGCATGTACAAGGTGAACAGAATCGGTCAGAGCCTTGTGGAACTCCATAACTAACTTTTGTGCGCGTGGAACGTTCATCATGGACATGAACAAACTGGAATCTGTCCAATAAACAAGATTGGAACCATTTTAATGCTGTTCCTCTGATACCAGTCACATGCTCCAGTCTCTGTAATAAGATGTTGTGGTCAATAGTGTCAAATGCAGGACAAGTATAGAAACGAGTCCATTATCTGAGGCTAAGAGAAGATCATTGGTGACTTTTAATAGTGCTGTTTCTGTACTATGATGTGCTCTAAATCCTGATTGAAAATCTTCAAATAGTTCATTCCTGTGTAAGTGGTCTGATAGCTGCTTAGCAACAGCTTCTTCAAGGATTTTAGAAATAAATGGTAGGTTGGATATTGGTCTATAATTAGCCAAGACTCCTGGATCAAGACTAGGCTTTTTGAGTAAGGGTTTGATTACTGTAGTCTTAAAGGCCTGTGGTACGTAGCCTGATACTAGAGATAAATTTACCAAGTGTAATAATTTAATAATAAATTAGTCACTCCTAATAATAATAATAATTAGGAGCCACCTTGGGAACGTTTTTGCTTGTTGTAACTTGATTTCACATTCCAGGCATTGGAAGCCAATAACATTTTTGAGGACACTGCAGAGAAAATTGAAAGCTGTAAATGTTTTTAAAAAAAGTTGGAGCAAAATGTTATTTAAATCTGTCTTATACTGGCCCATGTAATGTGACAGCTGCTATTTATAGCGTAGTGTGTGATCTTTTGTCACTGATGTGACTCATATTCCTCTGGCTCAGAGTTGTGAAATCAATTACATCAACCAGTAAGACACAGCATGTTTGTTCTTCTATGGAAAAGCATCTATGTCAGCCTTAATGACTTAACTTTAACAGCATGTTTTGCTTTTTTCCCACCCATCCACTGGAACATCTGATTCTAATAAACATTAATAACTTCAGTATCTGAGACAGGTTGTATTTCATACTAATACAGAAAATTTATAGATTTGTGTATGAAGTGAATTAAAGGGCTTATCTGTGTGCTTGTATTGCACAATATAAACTGGTAGCTGTTCATAAGACCAAAAATAAGCAGCTGGATTTTTCCATCATAGTGTGGGTATGTGCCAGCTTGACTTGATATGGTACAAAAGCCAAACACTGAGTGAAGACTGAGCACTATTTATCTGTTTGAATGGAGCATGTAAACACTGGACCTGTTTGCCATACCGTCTCTGTGGCACAAGTTCCATTTCAGTATACAAACACTGCAAATAACCAAAAAAAGTTCTGTAATTTGCTCTACTGGTATAATAATTCCCAATAGTTCCAGGAAATTGGAACCTTATCTGAGGTAATTAGTCATTGATCTTAGACTACCATCAAGTGTTATTCTAGACCTGACATGGCATCATCATTACATACACTAGGGACATATCTATTCTAGACAAGGCTAGATGTGCATTAGAGTTGTTGTCAATTGAGAAACTGGACATCTAATTAAAGTGGCAAAAGCATTCGTATCCAAATAAAAAGATCTGAAGTGTTTTTAGATTACACTGTGGTTTTATACATGACAATTTTTTTATCTTTTGGAGCAAAACGTCCTGGTGTACTAAAACACATTTAACAGAATTGTGATTCCAGTTTTGATATCATTTTACTGTTCAGTTTCAGATATTTTTTTTTAGTTATTTCTAGTTAAGATTTCCTCTTTCATTACTTCTGACACCATCTGGGAAATAATTATCAGATAAGGAAGCAGGATTGTGGAAGTCAAAAAGTTCGTTATATACACTTTCCGTAGTCTTGCTCACTCAGCAGCTGGAAATGTGATCTATCCAGAATTATATTATCTTGTAATGGAGAGATTGTACCCATGCAGTCATATGGTAAGGTAATGGTTCAAAGGGGTAAGGGAATGATTTGTTGGTTTGCATGAGTGGTGGGGGATGGTGGTAATGTATCCCTGGGGACAATCACTGCACAGCACAAGTCCTGTTCCATCAGCCTGATGTCAGGCAGCTCTGCACAATTTATGTTTGCTCCCCTCTGGCTGTGTTTAGCTCTGTTTTAAAGTGACCTCCCCTTGACTGGTGAGGAGGCTGTTCTTATGCACACTGTAGAACTGCCCCTTCTTGTTTTTCATGTTAGGTGGAATACGGTAATGCAGTCAGTGTAGCGGCTTTTTCAGTCCTGCCTCATATGTAGCTAGAGCAGCCGCATAGGTCTGGTGGTGGTGTGTCCACCTGGACCACTGCTTGTCCTGGGTCTCCATAACTTGGGGGTAACGGACTCTGGCACCCAAGCCTCAGACTGAGGCTTAATCATGGGCTGTTCTGGCAGCAGAGCGTGCCTTAGTACTGCCTGCACTGCAGATAGGGTAACTGGCTTCTACATTGTTCTTCTCTGCAGTGAGGAATAGATGCAGATCTGGGGTACGGAAGCACAGGGTGGAATATATTCCTATGTAAACTGAGCAGTGAGGTGATGTTTGGCTTGTCTTACTTTGCTGTTTTGTCTTGATGTTTATTGAATAATGCAGGCTGTGTGATATGCTGTGTAGTGTATCAGGTTGTTTATGTTAATTAGCCTAGTAAGAAAACCTGAGGTAAACAGTGTTTAGATAATCGTTTTCAGTCTGATGTCTAGAGGAGTGCTGCAGCTACAGTGCCACCTCCTCTTTACTGCAATACTGTGCTGGAAAAGAAGTAGTGAAGGACTCGTGCTGATAGAAGAATGTGATAAGACTGAAAACATGATTTGAATGTCAAAGTTTCCCCCACTCTTCTCCCTGCTAGTGATTGATCTTTGTTGGCAACTGCTGTATCTTCAGTGTCTGTATTTTCCATTCAAACACAATATCCTAGTAGACAAACAGGATTAATTGCATGTTATGTATCAGGGTGTTGTCCTGACAGAGCTTTCTTTCATATTGCAGATATCCTTTCAAAATCATGATGCCATATTGTGATGATTTAAGCTTGGTTCTTTGCTAAAGCAAACATCTCAGAAATTTGATGCATGACTGTTGACATTTTTCCCTGCAGCATGATGAAGCCACTAGGCAATGCAGGGAGTTGTCTCAGGAGCTTGTCAACCTTCAAGGAGAGCTGGGTAAGTTGGGTCACCTGGATTGCTCGCTAGCTCTGTTTACAGTGGTTATCAGCAATACATACTCATGAGACAAGGTCTGCTTTCAGTACATCTTTCTGTGTTGTCAATAGTTTTTAATTCTAATGAAATAGTCATTGCAGTGGAATATCAGTGCGGTGCCTTTTTAAGTGGTTTGTGGTATTATAGGTAAATTTTTGTCAAAATTGTCATGAATTAAATATGATTAGATTTTTCTTTCATTTGCTTTTAACAGACCAAATACATATTCCCTGTGGTTTGTTGTCCTCTTGTTAACTTCCTTTACTGAAAATGTCAACCTGTTTGACAAGGCATGTGTGTTTGTATTTTTGCTGAGTAGTAGAGTGGTGGCAGTCCATTCCCCGGGGAGTGAGTGTCTGATCTTTGACCCCATACAGGAGGGGTGCCCACTGGTGGAATATGATACCACCACAGACCTTATGATGGCTTAGGGACAATGACAATGGCCAAAGTCCATCTCAAGTTGCTGTCACACAGAAAAACCTCATGCCTACAGGCCCATGGTTGCCAACTTTTATCTCTGTTACTTCAGGCAGGGCTGTGGCTCCTCCACTCTCTGCCCCTCACAGACTCGGAACTGCCACATGACTGCCCTTATATGCCGAGTACCCTGTGTGCTTTTACATTCTTTACTTCAGGGACAGGGAGACCTACCTGAGATTGACTATTTGTGTTGTGTGTGGTAAAAGGCTTTAGAAGTTCTAAGACATTCTTATAAGTTTCTACTTTTCTATAGTTTATTCCCTCCTCAGACTGTGTCACTACTTGCATTCCAGTGAGCTCACTCCTCATGCAGTAATAAATTCAAAACTTGGGCCACAGCCCATGGGTCAAGTATGATACAACCACACCCTGTTCTCCTCACATATAAAATTCAGAGGGCTCTACCTGTTGAAGGATTTGCATTATTGTGACACTTCCAAATCCCATCATCCTGGTGATAGTGAGCCAAAAATGCAGCTGTGTTTTTGTGGGGTGGATTTGGACTAGAACGGCTCATATGACTCGATCTTTATGACACAAGGTTGTGAAATACTAGGCTGTGCCATTCTGTGTTAGGTGAATACTCATGCTTATGCAGTGCAGTGTTATTCCTGTCCTTTTTAGTTCACCATTTAGCTGTGTGGAAGCAAAATCTGGGACTTAATTTACATCAGACAGCAACAGTGATGCTCTGTGACGAGTAGGTAACAAAATTTGAACTGTTTCGCCGTGACAAACATGGCCAACTTAGTTTGGATAGCAGCTGTGGTTGTGAACCAGTGATTAGATTTCAAATGCAACATGTTTCCCTCATGGCTCTTGGGAAGGGTTAAGGTTATGTGCAATATACTTTCATATGTGCAAAGTAAATTATGATTTTGAAAAAGCCTTTCATCACTGTTTGTAACTGTAATTGAAGTTTGTGATTTATCAAGGAATCTCAAACTGTAAGATCACTTGTATTAGGAAACATATGTACCCTGTGCCCGGATGGTTTGTGAAAGCACTTAATGAATATGATACAAATGTTGTAGCATAATAGAGTAACATATGACTTCAGTGTTTCTGCCAGCTGCAGGGCATCAACAGTGTGCTCTGCCACTTAAGCTGGAGACAGGTTAGACAGTCACCCACTTCAGAGCAAATATAAAAACTGTGTGATAAAAATGGTCAGACTGAGTTACAAAAAAGTCACCAGTTGCATAAACTTAAAAATGGCAAATTGCCAACTGTGGAAAGGAGAGCATGATTTAGTAACTGTTACCCATGTTGCCAATTTCACAATATTATCAAAGTGATAAGATTTGTTTAGAAATCTTCATGTGGTCACAGATAACTGCATTGTAGTTGGTACAAGCAAATACAAGAGGCACCTCCCCTTGGAAGTCAGTTTTTCCATTCCTTTTTGGAGAACATTTTGTGTCACACAATCACATGAGGGTGGACTTTGCTAAACAGTGCTTCTTCAATGGACATGTCAGATTCCTTCCAAAGGCAGTTACTAATAAAGTGTTTTGTCTGCCCCTTTTTATTGAATATTATAATCTGCACATCTGCACGCAGTCATTGAACATCATGCAAATGTAGTTACTTTTTCACCAAGATAAGATAAAATACTATGTTTCTGTTTATTTCCAGTTTGTTCTGTACATTTTTCTGAGCGTCTGGAGAAAGAGAAGGAGGAGTTGCGTGTTGCTCTGGAAGATGCACTGCAGAAACTTCAGGAGCGGCACCAGAAAGAACTGGCTGAGCTGGAGCAGAGGCTGCAAGCCTTCTACCAGGTTGAATGTGAGAAGGCTCACAACAGCTACCAGGAGGAGGCTGAGAAGTGCAAGGCTCTCATGCAACAGCAGGTTTGTTCCTACACCACTTTTCAGTTTGATTTTACATTTACAGAATTTACACATGATTTTACTGTTGTCTGTCATAAGTTTATATTAATAAATAAAAGCTGTTTTGTGTGAAGACTTTGACACCATCATTTGTTTAATGGGGTGACATTTGGGAATAATTTGTCATGCCATCTTTATTTGAATTTAAACACATTTCCTGAGCTTCAGGAGAAAATGTCTGTGGAATATCTTAAGCAAATGCAAAGGTGCAGAGTGACGCTTAATACTATGGTAAGTACTTTGTATCCTGTGTTCTGTTTTTGAAGATGGGACAGCTTAAAGCCAATCATGAAGTGATTAAGCAGGAACTAGAGAACAGCCATGCAGAACAGCTACAATGGGTTAAACAGCAGTATGAAATGTCACTGGAAGGTGAGTGAACAGTACTGAACAAAATCTGTTCTCTGAAGACACTTTTTCTGTTTTGAGTCTAACTCAAAGTAAGTATATCAACTTTTTATATTCTGCCTGAATTAACTAATGTATGTACTGTATACACATGTATGATTTATTTTTATTGCATCACATGAAATTGTGATTAACAATGACCATCTGTTGTACAGTCTGATTTTTCCAAAACATCTCTGTCAATACCTGGAAACTTTTCAGAGCTCAGGAAAGTCCAGAATCAGGAGCTGCAGTCTTTGGACAAAACCCTGAAAGATGCAGAAGCTGCTCTATCTGTAAAACATCACATTTCCCCTCTACATTCAATGGAACAAGAATAGCTTTTTCTATTAACTAGTGTGGGGAAACTTTAATTGATGACTTTGTTGCACTGTGCATCCACAGGGACAGATTCAAGAACTTACTGTGGAGAACAGTGCTTTAATTGAGAAACTAACAGCAGAGGAGAACAAGAGAAAAAAGCTGGCCGAGAAGAGTCAGGTATTCTCATCTGTGTGCTTCTTAGAGCAGGGCTCCCCTTTAGGAATATCTCATGACCCCAGTGCTGTTTGCCCCTGCCCATAAAAAGTTGGAAACTGAAGCAAAAACAATAAATCTGTTGATTTGAAGCATAGTTTTCTGTTAGGTCAATCAACTGTTTACCATTTTTTACTGCGTAAAACAATGTGAACAGGAATGGGCTAAACTCTGCCTTTCTGTGTTACCTGCAACACTGCCCCCATGGCCAGAATGTAGCTTTTAATTTTCCCAAAGTGCTGCTGTTCAGTGAAGCTGCCATTCCTCATTAGGGTTAAGTGGCTGCCACATGCATTCAGCCCAGGCACAATAGGAAAATTTATGTAAGTAATTCACAGAGCAGTTTAGCAATAGTCCAGTGTTACAGTACCTACTGACCATGTGTAGCACTACTGAAACACTACTTTCATTTGCTTGTTGATGTTTGTCACTTTGTAAGACACCTAGATTTATGTTGTGAGCCCGGAGCAGTGAGTATTTTGTAAGAAATGCATGGCGCCCTCTGTTGTGTGGTTGTGGGTTTTTGCTGTATGAGGCTTGTTCTATTTGTGCACTCTGTTTAGAAAGCTTAAAATTCCCTGAGTATCTTGGCACTGTTTTTGTCTCCACAGAAGGACGCTCAGACCCTGTACCTGGAGCAAGAGCTGGAGAGCCTTAGAGTAGTGCTGGATATCAGAAACAAACAGCTCCACCAGCAGGAGAAAAAGATGATGGAGATAGACAAACTGGTGAGAAGATGAAAGTGATTCCCAAGAAACCAGACAAAAAATGGCACAGACATCTTTTTAAAAAAAAAAAAAAAAAAAAAGCCTGATTCAATCATTTGTTTTCCCACTTCCAGACAGAGAAAAATGTGATGTTGGATGAAACCCTTAAGAAGGTCCAGCAGGAGAATGAGGACCTCAAAGCCCGCATGGAAAGACATGCTGCTTTGTCAAGGTAAGTTTTTTTTTTTTTTTTTTTTTTTTGTTCATGTAATGATTTAAACCAGACACCTTAGTTCAGAATCCTTATGCCTCACTGACTCTTCACTGGAAGTGGAGTGGATAATTACATTTTTGTCTTTAATGCCAAGTTTGGCAATTTTTTTTTTTTTTTTTTTTTTTAAGACCAAAACCAACACACCGTCTTGCTGTCACATACTCACTAGAACACCATATCTGTCCAACAGTAAATTTTATAGCACATCCATCCATTTTCTATACCTGCTTATTCCTTAACCAGGGTCACGTGGATCTGCTGGAGCCTATCCCAGCTCTCTTTGGGTACGCAGGCAATTTTATAACCAGAAACAACAATAATGAAGTGGGCATAATAAAGAGAAACTAAACACTTAAAATGTGCTTTCTGCATTGCTTAGAAGAATCAGTCTACATTTAAAGTAGTGCTACCAAGTGTCTTGCAGGGGGGATGCTGTCCTTTAAATGGTTAAATTGAGATGTGTTTATTCGGATTGGTTAATTTCTTAAAGCACTCTTACACTAAATAAATTAAATCACTCATAATGTTCTACATGTAGGAGCTTCAAACAAATTAATTTATATCTCAACATTTATGCTCCTCATTATTTCTAACATGTTGATACATTACAGACAGCTGTCCACAGAGCAAGCCATGCTGCAGGAGTCCCTTCAGAAGGAGTCCAAGGTGAACAAGCGTTTGTCTATGGAGAACGAGGAGCTGCTGTGGAAGCTCCATAATGGAGACCTGAGTAGCCCCCGCAAGGTGTCTCCCACCACCCCCTTGCACACTTTCACCTCCCCTCTGCCTACTCCCTCCCACTCCCAGTCTTTTGCCTCCCTGCCTCCTGACCCCTCCCACAACTTAACTTCCACACCTCCTGCCTCCCCCCACTCCCATACCTTTGCCTTTCAATCGGCTCAGAGTTCAGGTCTCTTCTCCAGCTCTCCTGTCTCACCCAGATAACAATGGGCTCCTGCTTCCAGGAAGCAGATGTTCTGTTTTGAGTTATCCCTCTGGAATATGGAGCCATGTTTTCCTTTTCGCTTAGCAACACATCAGCCTGACTTTGGCTCCGTAACGATTGGATGAACTCTTTAAGCGACACTTTAAGCAATGCTACAAACTGAGAAAAGACCATCTTGTTCTTTGCCTTACATGTCTGAAACTGTAGGTTGGAGAAAAGGAAATCTCAGGACTTCTGTGTAATGAAATAAACTTTATTTATGGTTAGCGGAGGCTTGTCAGAACACACATATACAATGCAGTAAAAAATACACACATGCATGCATGTGCAACGCATATGCAACATGCAACCTTGCATTGTGAGAAAGGATTTGTCTGTCTCTGGAGACAATCTGGAAACTCCAAGTTAATAAAAGCTATGAATACAGTTGGCACTGTTCCTCCTCAGGACCTTTTTTTTTTTAAGAATGTATGACAGGAATTGCTCCCTTCACCATTTCTCACAGCTAAGTACAAGAGTGATAATTAAGATTGAATTGCCATTACTATCACCTTTTTTTAGGTTGGTATTTTTTAAGTCAATTTTTTTTTTTTTTTTTTTCAGTATACTGCGAACTGTGGCCTCAAATGTGTTTTTGACTTTGTTTCACCAAGGGACCAAACTCAGTCTTGTGCATGTTTGAGTCTTGTCATCTGTTAATGGACCTTCTTCTTCATAATGTAGCTTTAAAGTTGGGGGGTCTTTGCAAAGAGTTGACCAGAAGAAGCTTTGCCTGTATATGTAAGACACTCTCAAACAGTATTTTGTGTGGAGTTGATATTAGTTTGTTGACCCTGTGTGAAATATGCAATTAATAAAGTATTCTATTAAACCTGAAGTTGGGCAGATGAAAAAGTCTCTGTTGAGGTCCAGATTTCTGTGGTCTGCAAGTTTTTATCATATTCACCATAAATTAAGCACTACTTTTGGTTTAACGTGGCACAATACAAGAACTCATTTCTTTTATGGAACAAGTAAATTTCCTCTCAGGAAGTCAGAACAATCAGTGATTGATATTAATCAGTCAAGTCTTGTGAATGTTGAGTCAAGTATTTATTTCACTGTTTTAACCACAAATGTTGAGACCCTAAACTAAAGTATATTACCAAAATGTAACTAGCAAGCAGTCAGCAAAGTGGAAAATGCAGCAAGTGTTGCATTGGACTGGAATGAGCTCTGGGCCTGCAGATCACATTCCACATATGGAGCACATCAGGACATCAACTTGGGAAACTGTTCAGCCTTAAACCAGCTCCTCCTTCTCATGACAGGCTGCAAAGTCTGAGCATTTCACTGATGCATGAGGTTCTACTGTCCAGCAATGTCCAGTTGATTTTGAATGCAATGAGCATAGGGGTGTCAAACTCCAGTCCTCAAGGTCCACAGTCCTACTTGTTTTCCAGCTATCGGTGTCCACACACCTTCTGATTGGCTGCATTGCAGCAGTGGGTAGAGTAGGGAGCGGTGGAAAACAAGCAAGAACCAGAGTTTGACACCTGTGGCACCATCATATCACAGGGCCAACTGTGATATGATGGTGACATTTAATTACGAATCCAACCCAACAAAGTACCAGGAGAACACTTTATACATTTTTACATATATGAGTATGAATATGTCATGTGTCATGTTTAGTCTCATTGTGCTGCTGTAAAATTAATCCTCTTCACAGACCTTTGAGATGGAGCATGTCGTGTGGTCATGCCATTCAGTTTTGCTGTCCTCTGAAACTTAATTTCGCTGTAGTCAAAGTAAACAATTACCAAAGTACATAGCAAATCTTTATTATTACAATTGGAAATCAAAAAATACATCAACTTTTATGTATATACATTTTGGTTCCATACGGCCTTCCTAGTTGGGTTGTTACAGTTATCCTTATGTTTTAACAACATAACAGGGTTAACACAGCTGTAGTGGTGGGACTATTTGGAGATGATGTTGATGGTCACGATGGTCTCACCCTGCTGGTTTTTGGCTTTACAGACGTAGTTTCCAAAGTCAGTGGTCTCCATGTCCTCTACTGTCATGACGCTCTGGGAGACTCGTGTGACGTGGCCGATGCCTCTGTTGACCAACCTCCAAGAAGTTTGGATGTGAACAGGACGATGGTCCTACTCAAAACAAAAACATAACTTAGGCTACTACCCTTATGAAGACTTTGACATCGATCTATTGAAGGGAAAACGTTCATCTGTGTTCACCATGTATGTACAAGACAATTATGTGACAAATAGTTTGGAGTCGATCGCTGTCTGATGTGTAACTAAGAACAAGATATTTTGTATCTTTTGGAAATGAAAATATTCACTGATTGTGGATCTTGTAGGCTGTTACAGAGATTTAAAGCAACTAAATTAATATCAGCATACAGGATGCTGGATGGAGTTGGGTGATTACCACCAAATAATTTTTCAGTTATTGTAAATCTTTCAATGATTGTCTTTTATATTACCTAATTTTATACAATCATCCCCTCAGTGCACCGTCTGCTTGCAGTTCAGCTACTGCCACTCTTTAATAATATTGCATTAAATATTGCAATATCTAAATTCCAGTCCCTAAGATCAATACTCCCTCCAGCCATAAGGGGCCACCGTAGTTTCCCCAGCCTGTGGTGGACGGGGTCGGTTCTTTGTCTTTTCAGACAAGCTGCAATCATCTGGGCATGAGCTGAGGCTTAAGGCATTTTTTTTTAATGTTAGAGTGAATTTGAATGTAAGAATGCAATTTCATGTTTACAGAATGTAAGAACACTGACTGCACTTTATGTTCATGCATAAGAAATATGTGCTCTTCAATAAATTGTAACATTAAAATGAATCAAAATAATTTAAATGTGCCTGCCTATTATTAGATTACCTAAGTGGTACACAGCAAGTTGTAATTTCAGCACTATTTTTAAAATTATGTTAAGTATTGCAACATATGGCATTATATATTGGTATCATATCGAGTAGAATCGTATCGTATTGTATCATACCAAACTATCGAGGTACGTATCGTATCATTGCCCGTGTATCGGTGATGTCCTTAACGCTACCCAGCCCTACTCTTTACTGTCCTGTGGAAACGCAGGTAGGCTGTCTCTTCTGTCTGTAGCCTCTGGAGAACTGCAAACTGTCAGAACACGACTACTGCCAGTGTCAAGGGAGAGCAGACGCAATGGAGCTTTTACTGTGAAAATCCCAAGCCACATCTGTTTAAATATTTTCATTTGAAGAAAAAAAAAAAAAGCAAAAATTGCAATAGGCACATCAATAACAAAATTTAGCTAGTCCTTCAATTAGTTTAACCTAAAAAATAAAAAAGCCTGTTTTTTCTTGTCCCTACATTAAATTATAAGCAAAAAAAAGGTGTTTTTGTTTTTTCTATTTTAGAGTGAAAATTAAAGTCATTTTGGACTAAAAGGAAGGTACACAGATTACCACTTAATAAAAATGTATTACCATATTGTATTTTAAAAATAAAATTCAACGGCATCATACAGCTGCACATTATACGATGCAGTAATTGTAGATCACTGTATAAATGCAATAGCCGATTATTAACTGCTGTCAGTGTCACACTTCAGACTCCATAGATTTCACTATGCTTTGTGTGAAATACCTTATACACTGTCAATTATTGCTGTGTGCATTGGATTTCTTCTTTTACCCACTGTTCTCTTGTGTATAGTTTTAATTCCTCCTTATTCCAAAATATTTCCTCTTGGCACAATTCAATAACTTAACTGACAGGTTTATGGCTATTTCTCACCCTCGAACACGTTTCACTATTTATTCTGAGCATCTTACCTGACCAGGATAAGACCATGCAAAGCTCACATCCACCTCCGGCTCCCCCAGCACTGTGCAGGTTACATTGATGTTGTCGCCTCCTCTCACAGAGGCTGGAGACGATTCCAGACTCAAAAAAGGTGGCCCAGTGGGAACTGTCAGAGAAACAAAGTGATTTTCCAAGTTTCTTGTCATGTGTCTATTGCAAAGCCTACTGATTCACATGCACTCAAAAGAAAGGTGAAGAGTTCACATACAAGTTTTTATAGAAAAAGCTTTCTAGAGTTTAAACAATTACAGTAAACCTCCCATCACTTCATTTTAATTGATTAATAACTGAAGTGCTTGCTTCATGCCTACCTTCCACGTAGAGCAGCTGGTACTTCGAAGAGAGCTGAGGGGTACCCTTGGCCACAGCCTTGCAGTAGAAGACCCCCTGATGGTCTGGGCTAGGGTTCTGCAGGACAAACCCCTTGGTGGGGTCATAGGTGACCAGGGTGCTGTTGAGTGTGAGCTCCTGGGGAGGGACCTCTCTGTGCAGGGACACATTGGCCTGTGGGTCAGTCACACGACAGGGCACCACAGCAGTCCTGTCTGGGCGCAGGTACACGATCTCAAAGTGGATTGCAGAGGGGACAAAGAGGTTGTCCTTGTCTGGTTAGAAGGGAAAGATTTGAGGCATGAAACTGCAACAGTGTTTTTCACTATAAGGTTCACATGCTGCCTATTTGTTCCTTTATTCACCAGGCTGATCAAAGTGCTTTGTTTTCCTGTGTGGGGAAAGCCCCTAAAACAGCAGTAAGACCCCTTGCTGGATAATAAGACTGAACTCACTGGGATGTATGAAGACACTTCATGTCGCTATTTGATCTGAAGTAGCAGCTAACTGCTTATTAAAGCCACAAACAACAGCAAGTGCTCTTTGCAAACGTCCCTTCCTATTGAAATCAGGAAGTGCGATGTTTCCTGTTTAACCACCTGTGAAATAGATGTATGAACCATAGTAGCGTTCGTGGTCCTTCTCACACTCCATCCCATCACACACGATCACCCAGCAGCTGTAGGGCCCAGTGTCAGCAGCAGTGGGTGACGTCAGGATCAGTTGACTGTACTTGTCACTCTGCTTGATGCTGGGCGAGGGAAACAAAAATATAAGACATTTCCATCAGCTTATAATATAACAAGCAGCATCTGTTTCCTTGCATCACCTAAGGCGTGAGTCGTTGAAGGTGTCCAAGTAGGTTGGGTACGACCACCCGATGCTGTTGCCTTTGCAGCGCAGCTCCATGGTCTTCCCAGGAGCCATAGCTGTGCTCTCGCCCAGGCGAAGGAAGCGACCCTTATTTAGGACCTGGATCAGCAAGGACTGGCCTTTCCCTCCACCGTCCCTTACTCTGAGGGGTCGCACCCGTTTCCCCCCTGGTCTGGCACGGTTTTCTCCTACGTCTTTTTTTCGCTTTATTTGTTGGCACGCACCTAAACACAGAGAGGCAAAGGAGAAGCAAGTTAGGAAAATGAGTAAAGATAGCCAAGATAAAGTCCCACAACTTCTGCTAAGGTTCCATATGTGAAGGTTTTATTCCAGACAGAAACGGCATAAGGTCAGACCAGTGCTGAACAGTGTCCATTAAGCTCATCTGGAGAGCTGCTTCTCTTCATCTTTCCTTCTTCCAGCTGTGACAACAGTTGAACAGGAAGTGTAAAATCCTTGTTACTGGCACAAAATGTCCAGAACTAAGCTTTGCTTTCTGCAGACTGATCTGTCTTTCTGAGTGTGCACAGAACACATCAACCAAGAGAAAAGCAGATTATTCTGCAGCACAGACTTTCAGGAATTGTTTTATTCTTAATTCAGCATTAATGAGAGCTCTGAGAAATGGCTGATTAACAAGAAACGCCTGCTGCATGCCTCAGATCCAGCTGGTTTCAGCTGGTCTGCAAAACCACTTCGGAAAAATTAGCAATTTACATGCATTTTACACATTTCAAACATATAAGCTTTTGTGTAAATGTATGAGGACAGATAATGTGTCAGATGATGAACAAAGGTTTGTCTTTGACAAACTGGTGCCCCCAGACAGTATTTGTTCAACCTCGGATTATCTAACCCAGACTCCTTCCAGGTCACACTTCCCACGATGAAAGAGACAGTAACTTTGCTTCACTGATAAATCTGCCAGACAGATTTACTCACCATTTTGGATCTCCAACCAGAGCAGAGCCAGGCAGAGCACAATCCAGAGCTTCATAGTCATAGGATCGACTGCTATACAGATCTGGAGAGAGTGTGGTGAAGGGCTCAGTGTGAAAGGAGGTCAAGAACTCCAGCTCCAGCTGCCAGATTTAGATTTCCAGCTTCATCCTCCTCTCAGACTGAGAAGGAAAGGGAAAATAACTTAAGTCATTTTTTTCTCTCTCCCCTGAAGCTTGGACAGCAGAAACATGTAGTCTGGCTCCCCCTGCTGGGTTTGAGTGGAGGCCATTCTGTCTTTACAGGGTAGGTTCATTTTTTAAGTGACCCAAAGGGGTCACACTTTGACATGTGTTACACATCTGTCAGTGTCCCAGTTACTGATGTAACACAGGTGGATTGTCTTTTAAAGCTCATTGCAAACACATGTTGTGACATGGAATGGCCACAAATGCAACATGTCTGTGTCAAGAGTGCAGTGGACCAGCGATGACATGTTTAGCTGCATGTTCTGTCGCTGGCTGTCTAGGTGCGGTCCAGCAAACAATGTGGGCTTCATAGACAATTGGGCCACTTTTGGGGGAAAACCTGGTCTGGCATCTATCCCACTTTGAATGGTGCAGCTCTCATCTCTAGAAATTTGGCCGAGTTTATTAGCCAACCTAAAATTTGACAATCACAGAGACTCAGTCTAAAACGCCTCTCTGCAGTTTCCTTAGAGCCGCCGCCCCCCTCAAACCACATAGAGACTGTGTCTGCCCCTCGAACATATAAATCAAATAAATCAGAAGTTAACAGAAGAGGAGTTATTCATAAAAACTTAATAAAAATTAAGACCACTCCTCTTATTGAACAGAAAAACAGAACTGTCAAATGTGGATTATTAAATATCAGGTCTCTTTCATCTAAATCTCTGTTAGTAAATGATTTGATAACTGATCACCAAATTGACCTACTTTAGCTTACTGAAACCTGGTTACAGCAGGATGAATATGTCAGTCTGAATGAATCAACCCCCCTCAGTCATAACAATTATCATGTCCCTCGAAGCACAGGTCGAGGTGGAGGAGTAGCTACAATCTTCCACTCAAACTTATTATTAAACTTTCATCCTCAGAACAATTTTAACTCATTTGAGAGCCTCACTCTTAGTCTCTCACATCCAAACTGGAAAACACAAAAACCAGTTCTACTTGTCACTGTGTACCGTCCACCTGTCCCTTACTCAGAGTTTTTAACTGAATTCCCTGACTTTCTGTCTGATTTAGTGCTTAGATCAGATAAAGTTATTATAGTGGGAGATTTTAACATTCATGTAGATGTTGAAAATAGTCTCAGCATTGCATTTAATTCTATATTAGATTCAATTGGTTTCACTTAAAATGTTAATAAACCCACCCACTGTTCAATCACATCCTTGATCTTATGGCATTGAAATGGAACATTTAATCTTTAATAGATTTGACACCACCTCTGCTTCTTACTCTGATCCATTGTCCTCACACACCATCCCTCCTCCCTACACCACCTTAGCTGATGCCTTGGGGTCTCTTCACATCCCTCCACCCAACATCTCTGCCAATGCTGCCTCCCCATTGCCCACTGATACCATCTCCTCTATCAGCAGCCATACAACATTGAAGTATACCTCACCTCCAATACCTCCTCCCCTGCCCTCATCTGACTCCTCATCAACACAATACACAGGCCCAACCTTTGCCACAGAACAGGTGAGGAAGGAACTAGCTAAACTAAAGGCCAACAAAGCAAAAGGACCAGATGAGACCAGTCCCAGAGTACTTAAGGTGTGTGCTGGACAGCTTGCAGAGGTTTTTCAGAAACTCTTCAACCTCTCTCTGAGGCTCAAAAAGGTGCCTAAGTTATGGAATACTTCCTGTATTGTCCCATTACCAAAAAGAACCCGTCCCAGTACCCTTATTGACTTCAGACCAGTAGCGCTAACATCACATGTCATGAAAGTGTTTGAGAGACTGGTCCTGCAACACCTGAGGACCCAAGTGTCTGAATTTCTGGACCCCCTGCAGTTTGCATATCAAGAACACATCGGAGTGGAAGATGCCATCATCTTCTTAATGCACAGAGCATACTCCCATCTGGAGAGGCAGGGCAACACTGTGAGAGTCATGTTTTTTGACTTTTCAAGTGCTTTCAACACTATTCATCCCTACCTGCTAAGTGCAAAGATGCAGGATATGGAAGTTCCCGCAGATATGGTGGAGTGGATCAAAGACTACCTCACTGGGCGGCCACAGTTTGTTCGCTTAGATGGCTGCATATCTGATGTGGTGATTAGCAGCACCGGTGCACCTCAAGGAACTGTACTGGCACCATTCCTGTTTACACTCTACACCTCAGACTTCCGCTACAACTCAGGAACCTGTCACCTCCAAAAGTTCTCTGATGACTCTTCAATTATTGGATGCATCAATAATAATAACGATAAGGAATACAGACACTTGATAAAAAGCTTTGTTGATTGGTGTAACAACTGTCTAAAGCTAGAACTGGTGGTGGACTTTAGGAGGAGTAGGAAGACCCCAATCCCTGTCTCCATCCTTGGAGACGAAGTAGAGATTGTGGACTCCTACAAATACCTTGGAGTCCACATTAACAACAAACTGGACTGGTCAAACAATACAGATGCACGCTTCAAGAAAGGACAGAGCAGACTGTTCTTCCTCAGGAGATTCTGTTCCTTTGGTGTGTGCAAGAAACTAGTGAAGCTGTTCTATCAGTCTGTAGTAGCGAGTGCACTGTTCTTTGCAGTTGTGTGCTGGGGAGGTGGCATCAAGGCTGGTGAGTCCAACATACTAAATAAGTTGATCAGGAAGGCAAAATCTGTTGTTGGACTGGAACTGGACAGTCTGGAAGCTGTGGCAGAGAGGAGGATGGTGCACAAAATCAACTCCACACTGGACAATTCGGCCCACCCACTTCATGAGGAACTGTGGCGAATGGGAAGTTCATTCAGCCTAAAGCCAAGACTGAAAGATTCAGGAAGTCTTTTGTGTCCACGGCCATAAGACTATAATTCCTCAATATAAACAATAAGGCACACACTCACACACACACACACACACACATGCATGTACGCACACACACACACACACAACCCCCCCCAAATAAATATTTTGTTAATTACTTTATTAATTACTTTATGAATTACTATTAATCAATATAATTTAAACAATCTCAAATTTAATAACTGCTGTAACAAATGAATTTCCCCTTGGGGATTAATAAAGTACTTCTTCTTCTTCTTCTTCTTAATCGTTTTCCCCCAAAATCCTATTTTGTCAGATCATTCTTTAATAACTTTTGAATTTAAGATAATGGATCATGCAGCATTTGGAAGAAAATTCCACTACAACAATGTTTATCTGACAACGCTGTTAATAAAACAGCCAGACAACTGGAAAAACAGTCTATTAACATATAAAAAATCTCTCCATAAAGCCAGAACTGCATACTATTCATCACTAATAGAGGAAAATAAGAACAATCCCAGGTTTCTTTCCAGCACTGTAGCCAGGCAAAAAGTCACAGCTCTGTTGAACCCAGTGTTCCCTTAGCTCTCAGTAGTGATGACTTTATGAGTTCCTTTCAGCAGATGCTTTCTATAGCTGCCATAAATTAATCTTCTACTACAGTAGGTCTGGAATCATCTGTAAGACCTCAGTTATGTTTAGACTGCTTCTCTCCCATAGATCTCTCTGAATTTACATCAGTAGTTGCTTCATCTAAATCATCAACGTGTCTCTTAGACCCCATCCCGACTAGACTGCTTAAAGACACCCTGCCATTAATTAACTCATCTTTATTACACTTGGTAAATGTATCTTTACTATCAGGCTATGTACCTCAGGCCTTTAAGACTGCAGTAATCAAACCCTTACTCAAAAAGCCTAGTCTTGATCCAGGAGTCTTGGCTAATTATAGACCAATATCCAACCTACCATTTATTTCTAAAATCCTTGAAAAAGTTGTTGCTAAGCAGCTATCAGACCACTTACACAGAAATGAACTATTTGAAGATTTTCAATCAGGATTTAGAGCACATCATAGTACAGAAACAGCACTGTTAAAAGTCACCAATGATCTTCTCTTAGCCTCAGATAATGGACTCGTTTCTATACTTGTCCTCCTAGACCTTAGTGCTGCATTCAACACTACTGACCACAGCATCTTATTACATGTGACTGGTATCAGAGGAACAGCGTTAAAATGGTTCCAATCCTATTTAGCGGACAGATCCCAGTTTGTTCATGTCCATGATGAACTTTCCACGCGCACATAAGTTAGTTATGGAGTTCCACAAGGTTCTGTGTTAGGACCAATTCTGTTCACATTGTACACGCTTCCTTTAGGCTATGTTATTAGGAAGTACTCTATTAATTACCACTGCTATGCAGATGACACTCAGCTGTAGCTATGAAACTTGACAACACAAACCAGTATTATCTAGACTTGAAGCGTGCCTAATTGACATAAAGGCCTGGATGACCAGTAACTTCCATCTATCCATTTTCTATGCCCCCTTATTCCTTAACCAGGGTCACAAGGATCTGCTGGAGCCTATCCCAGCTCTCTTTCGGGTGGAAGGCAGGGGTACACCTCAGACAGGTCACCAGTCCATCACAGGGCCACATACAGACACAAAGACAACCACACACACTCACACTCACTCCTATGGGAAATTTAGAGTCATCAGTCAAGCTACCATGCATTTTTTGGGACTGTGGGAGGAAACCGGAGTACCTGAAGTAAACCCATGCAAGCACGGGGAGAACATGCAAACTCCACACAGAAAGGCCGGGTTGCAAACCCACAACCTTCTTGCTGTGAGGCAACAGTGCTATGAACAGTAACTTTGTACTTTTAAATTCAGAGAAAACAGAAGTTTTTGTATTTGGGCCCAAAAACCTCAGAAATAACTTTTCCAAAAATTATAGCTACTTTAGATGGCACAGCCCTGGCTTCCAGCACTACTGTGAAAAACCTTGGAGTTATTTTTGACCAGGACATGTCCTTCAACTCACACATAAAACAAATCTCTAGAACTGCCTTCTTCCACTTGCGCAACATTGCCAAAATTAGGAACATCCTGTCTCAAAATGACGCAGAAAAACTAGTCCATGCATTTGTTACCTCAAGGCTAGATTACTGTAAATCATTACAATCTGGATGTCCCAGTATCTCCATAAAAAGCCTCCAGTTAATCCAGAATGCTGCAGCCAGAGTCCTGACAGGAACTAGCAAGAGAGATCATATTTCTCCTATATTAGCTTCTCTTCATTGGCTCCCTGTAAAATACAGAATAGAATTTAAAATCTTTCTTTTCACATACAAATCCCTTCATGATCAAACTTCTTCATACCTTAAAGAACTGGCTGGCTTCAGGTAACCCTGAACCATCCCTTAGTTATGCTGCTATAGGCCTTTCCTTTTTTAATAAATTTGCAAAAATTTTTACATTTCTGTTTTTTTCTGTCAAGATGGGGTGCTGAGTGTACATTAATGAGAAATAAAATGAACTTTTTTGATTTTGGCAAATGGCTGCAATGACACAAAGAGTGAAAAATTTAAAGGGGTCTGAATACTTTCCATACCCACTGTATGTTAATATTTTTTGATTACCGAGAAAAAGTGGAACACAGAGAAGACTGAACACAGAGTGCAACATAGAAATATGTTGCTCTTGAATTATTTAAATGTGGTTTTTCAGTGTTCCATTGTATCCAAACAAATTCTCAAAGCCTGGAAAAATAAACCAAAACTATCCGCACAAAGGTGCAAACAAGAAATCATATTATTTTGTTGGATGAGTGACCCAAAGAGTGGTCTGGTCCAGTCCAAACTCATGTCAATGACTGTGATGATTGTTATTTCAGTTACCTGTGGCTGCTGTTGAAGTCCATGTATTAGAGGCCTCTGTCAACACCTTGTTGACACAGTGGTTAACAAACAAAGGTATCAGTCCATTTCACAGGATGACCAGGACCCTGAAACTCCTCCAGAGCCAATGAAGGAAGACCTGACTGTGACCTTCACAGACTGTGATAGATTTGTCTTAACCTCTGGACTACAATGACTCCAACACTGAAAGTTCTTACAGAAAGTGATGCTGTGATGACTGTTGGCCCATAAAGACAGAAAGTGATGACATTTGTTTCTACATGTTATAGGCCTATTACAGTATGATAATCATCTTAGGTTTGTGATCTTGCTTTGTTTTACTCTGCTAAACATTTTATCATAGTAGTTACGCTAAGCATAAACAGGAAGTTCATCCTCTGAGTCTATTTGTTAAAGAATTTACCTAACAAACGTGAATTTCAACTCATTTTTAGTTGAATCTGAATAGTTAACATTAAAATTACAGATTATCTTTAAAGGAATTTCATTCCAGTGGAAAATATCTGTCACATTTAAAAGATATTTTATATCTTTCTAGTCACATATAGGGCTGTAGATATCTGAGATTTGAGTCTGACTAGTTAAAACCCCTTTCTGGATATCTTGTAAAGGTATGTACAAACACATGTAGATGTACAAATGTTTACTTGCTAGTCTGACTATCCACAATGTATTAGCAGTCACAGTGCACTTTTAAATATCAAGAATGTCAGCCAGAAAATGCAAAAAGGTACAATCCAAACTTGAATATTAGTCAATCTAATTCCTTTTATTTGGAAAATGGAAAAAGGAAGAAATCAAGAAAATCTAATTCCGACTTTTCATGTCTTTGGAGTGTGGGAGGAAACTGAAGCATGAAGAGGACATGAAGACTCTGTACAGAAAGACCCGGACTGGACCAGGACCTTCTGTGTGGCCACAGCGCTGAGCACCAGACCTCCGTGTTGCCCTGAGCCACCACATGGTGCCGCTGAGGAGCAGCTTCTCATCTTCATGCCATGGCTCAGTGCTGATCTGGGGCCGTATTCATAACGGAGCTCAAACATTTCTAGCAAGGAGGCCTGATGTTTAGAAAACATGAGAATTTGAGGAATTTTGTTACTAGGAGAAACTTTTTGGAACTAGGAAGCTTTATGAATACGGCCCCTGGTTTACTGTGTTCGGGGAGTTTTACATGTCAACCCTTGTCATGCTATTGGCACCACCTCTCGTGTGTGACATGGTTGTCTATACATGGAAGGGGCTGAGAGGATGATGATGGTGTCTTGTCATCTTGTCAGGCCTGTCCAGGTGATGTGATGTTCTGTGGACAGCCAAGGGGCAGTCAGTCTTTGGGGGAACATTTGGGGCTTCCTCTGTGTCCACTGGGTGAACTGTGGCTGTTTGAAAGATTTTTTTTTTCACCCATGATTGTACCTTCTGGTGTACAGGCTTCTTTGCCTTTCTGAGCTACAGAGTAACATCGCTGAGCTCCTCCTTCAGTCTGTCCACCTCCATCACCAAGTCATTTATTTCTTTAACGTAATAAGATGTCGTCTGGCCCAGCTTTGCGTTTACATTCTCAAGCTGCTTTTTCAAATTGTTAATTTCACTTTTGTTATTCTCATCAACTTTGACATGAGAGCTAATTTTTAGCTTCAGAAAGCTGATCTGACTCTGTAAGTTCGCTGTAGTTTCTGCACCAATTGGTACAGTCTTCTTCTCGTCTATGTAGCGTCTTTTGAGACAGATGATTCTTTCTCTCAGTTTCTTGGGATCATCTATGACAGACGTGGAGGCCTGCAGGTCCTCCTTTAGACACAGGTGGAGTGTCTTCAGGTGTTGGCTTTCCTTCTTCAGATCTCTGCATGCAGGTCCACTGCTATTCAGTTGCTCCTTTAACATTGTGATAGTCTCAGTTCATTTTCTTTGTGTTTCCATGCTATCATTGAGTTTACTGGATATATCTTTTATGTTTGTCTCTCTCTCTGGAAGTTGCTTCTCTAGCTGCTCCAGGTTGTTCTGTAAAGTTTGGATTTGAGTGCTTTGCAGAGCGTTGGTTTTTCTTTCCTTATGACACTTTTCCTCTAACACATTCTTGTCATTTGTCAAAGCAGCTAGGTCTTTATTTTTTGTTTGAAATCACCTGATCTTTGTTTTTTATAGTGTCCTTTAATGCAGCCACCACTGGAGACAGATTCTCCAGAGGCTTCATCTTTGTTGTTTTCTGTCTCAGTGATTCTGTCTCTGTTTCCAGGTTATTGATCGTCAGTTCATATTGAAATTCTTTTACCTGCCATGTTTTTCTGTCTTCTTCAAAAGCTGCATCTTTTTCTCTCAGTTCTTCTTTCATTTCCATTAGCTGGTTTTTCATGTGTTACCTAAAAGTTCATTCAGATATGGAGCTGTACTGATGCATGCTAATTTGCATACGTCAGCAGGAGGGATGGTAGGATTAGTAAACAAAGTGTTTCCAACAAACGGTTTGCAATATACAACATACTCTAAAAAATACAAACTACTCAAAAAAAAAAGAAAAGAATTGTCAACAATGTGAAATTTGTGCAAAAATAATCCACAGGGACAGATTGTGACAAGAAATGGTGGAAAGTTTCCACTACCTGAATATCCTTTTAACACATTTGCATGGATGGAATTAAGTAACTGTGAGGGAAAGAAATACTGTTTAGTGATCACTGATGCATTAGCTAAATGGATTGAAGTGTTTCCAGCAAAGCATCCTGATGCACCAACAGCTGCCAAAACACTGACTACTATTATTCCCAGATTTGGAAATCCAGAGAAAATCTATTGTAATAATGGTACACATTTTGTAAATCAGGTAATTAAACATCTTACTGCAGTGTTATCACGTTCCTCAGTTAAAACCATTCATTAAGGAGGATGCTCACATGACTGAGACCATAGCTGATTACATGGCGAAAATGTTGAATAATAAAAATGTTGTATGTGTGATTAATGCACAACAGGAGGAGGGTAGAGTGAAACCAGGAGAATGGGTCTTTGTAAAAATCATCAAGAGGAAGTATTGGTATTCTCTGTACTGGGAAGGACCTTACCAAGTACTGCTGTCCACACCCGTGGTTATGAGAATTGTTGAAAGACCTTCCTGGATTCATTTAACACATTGTAAAGAGGTAAAAGTACTGTCTGAGTAATTCTGTCAAACCAGCAGGGACTCACTCTGAACTCCAACTGAACCTGTGGTGAAGCCTGGCTACAAAGGGGGGTGGGACCAATAGGGACCACTCGTCTCAAACCAGTGAAGAAACCAACCACGCCCAGGGGAATTAGGTGAGTGAGGAGTGGAGTGACCTGGGGAGAAGACTGCTCAGAAGTACTTTTTGCCATGGAGGGTCCAATATATCGACCCTGGCACCCCTCTAGACTGTTTGGTGGGGTGAAACTGACAATAAGCATATTGACTGTCATATCGCTGACCACAGTTATGTTGATTCTGTTTCTCTTTGAGAGATGTCTTTACTTTCACCTGCCCTCCAGCCAGTAAACAATGTCTTTGCATTATTTGATGCCACCTATTCCTGCTCTTACTATGCCTTTCTTTACACCTTATAGTACTAATTATACCTGTTTTTGAGAAATTCCACTTCAGGGAGAAAAGTGGGTGATCTCCACTGGTTCAACTCTACTACCAATGTGACCACTCCTGGGGCAGGCTATGATCCGTCCTGGTTCACTGACCATTTTACTGCATGTGCTGACCTGTGGTGGTATTGTGGGGGAAACCAATGGAGACCAGTGCTCCCACCTGATTGGCAGGAAACCTGTGCTCTTATACAATTGGTGATGCCGTTTTATGTGTTACCCTCTGTCTGGTTTTCCCTAGACCAGCCCACACCGTATGAAAAGAGACACTGCAGCAGCCAGCAGTTTTGATAACAGAGTATATATTGATGCCATCGGAGTGCCCAGAGGAGTCCTCGGTGAGTATAAAGCTAGAAACCAAGTTGCAGCAGGGTTTGAATCTTTCCTTTTTTGGTGGAGCACCATTAATAGAAATGTGGATTGGATCAATCACCTGTACTGTAACCAACAAAGATTTGTTACCTCTACGAGAGATGCTGTGCGTGGAGTTGCCGAACAGTTAGGCCCAACTTCCTTGATGGCTTGGCAGAACCGCATGGCCTTAGATATGCTTCTGGCTAAAGAAGGGGGAGTATGCAAAATGTTTGGTACATTCTGTTGTACATTTATTCCAAATAACACTGCTCCAGATGGTAGTATCACCAAGGCCAAGGGTCGGCAACCTTAACCCTCTGGGGTCTAAGGGATTTTGGAGCCCTGGACACGTTTTGACATGCCCTGACATTTGTGCTTTTTTCAGTTGCTTTTAAACATATTAACCCTCTGGGGTCGATGAACGCGCCGGCGCGTTTTGACGCATCTTTTTCTGATAAGGCCGAAACAAACTTAAATTACTCCGTCAATTCTGATCGTACAGATAAATCAAGTATATCATTCAAATCTGTAAAGGGTCTAGTTTTAGTGGTATACCATCATAATAACAACAAAACGTTGTGCTTTTTTTAAATAAAGAAAGCCGACGGTGCGCTCTCGGACTTTTCTGTCTGTCATTTCTCTTCACAGACGCGTAAATAAAACAACCAGAATCTCAGCGAATACTTGCCTCATAAAAATAAGAAACATATGACTAGAAAGCTTGAAATGTTTTCTTTTGAGTGAAACAATTCAAGTCAAAAACAAATGATCACTTTTGATTTAATCCGTATGAACGTAAGGAGAAGTCAGTTTTTTCCTGTCTCACCTCATTACAGGTAATGCGATCCCGCCTTGTACACTGTCCACTGTTCACATGTAAATAATCTCAGGTGAACCAGGTAAATATGTGCACGCCCCCGAGAAATGACACAAAATATCAAACTTCATCATAGAATTTACTCACTTTTTCGGCGCGTTTGGATGATGGCGCGTTACGCACGTGAAGCGGCGCTCCTTACATTCCACACAGAGACAAACAGTTTAGCTTGTCCTCAGAGTAAAAACACTGATTTTAACTCAAATGAGGATCGTTTGGCTCCTCATTGTGTTGTATTGTGCTGCACTAATCCATCCCATCTTCATTGACTGAAAGGCTCATTATGCGCGCTTTTGTCTGGTCGTTCAGTGCGTCTTTTGTGTTCTCAGGTAAATCACATGACTATTCATCCTCAGACACACCCTCTTGCATATGGCCTTTCTGGACAAAAAGTGTCTTAGAAAATTTAAATCAGTGTATTGTTTACTGTGAATGTGTGAACAAGATGACATTCACAGCACTCTGAAGTAAACACTTTAGCCTACAACATGCTGGTCTCCAAAGTCTTGTGAACCAATGCTCTGTTTGTGTTTTATGGTCTTATTTCAGTGAGTAAAAAATTGTAGTTTTTCACTAACCATGCATAACCACTTTTTTCTCAAAAACACAATAATGTATAAACTTGCTGCTCACATATTATTGTAGCCAATTTTGTGCTGATTACAAACCGCTATTCCCAGTACACCATCGTAATCCTGGCCGTATTGATTTCTCTATTTGCCCTGTTCACACACTGGACGGCTTGCTCCTGGACTTGGCGTCAAATCAGACCTGGAATATTGGTCAAAGTCTGATTGAGGCCCTTTTGAAATGGAAACTGTTGAATTAGAGGGTCAGGTTTGGTGTTTTAAGAAAAAAAAAAAGTTGGGATAGACTCCAGCAGATCCCCATGATGGACTATCTGGAACCAGATCAAAACGTAATATAACAGAAAACAAACTGCAACCAGATAGCAAACGACACACGCACACTAATGTCTTTTCACTGTTAATGGTTCAAACATGGAGAGCAGGAACCAAAGATTGATAGGCTATTCTATTAGGCTATTCTGAGCAATTACTGAGCACTTGTCTTATTATTTGCACATCAACTCAAATATACATATTGTAGGTTTTTTATTCCTACAAAAATGACTACAGACAAGTGACATTCTGCTGTGCAACATGTGTTGTATTTGTGTGTATATGTGTGCTATTGTGACCTTTTTGCGTCCCCTTTCAAAAATAAAACACAGGAATACAGGCAGAGTTCTGTTCTGTTCACAAAGTAACACACTCTACCTGTGAATAACACCAACTAAATGCAACTAATGCCTCGGCGAGGAACAAAGGAAAAAGGGAGGCATAAATAGGGAGAACACAAAAGGTGATTGAACACAGGTGAAATCAATGAACAGAAATAATTAGTGAAACTCCGCGGGGACTAGTGTGAGGAAAAAGGAAGTCTTTACAAAGTAAAGGTCCCCCCGATAGGAAGTCCCAAAGGGGAATCGTGACAGTAACTGTGTTATACATAGCGTATCTGACTCCAACCTTTGGACATTGTTCTTCTCTTATGCTTTACTTTTTCATTCAAGGGTGGCTTCATGATCTGGGCAAACATCTGGACACGCCCTACATCAACAGCACTGTGGGCTTTGGTAACATCTGCGCAAACACAGATGCAGAGAAAATCTTCTCCATCTGCACCATGTTCATTGGCGGTATGTCAGACACACAGATGTGACACCATGTTGTTATCATTAAATTATATATAAATTAATATAATAAATGATTATATTATATATTGCAACAGGGTAAACAGATTCAGACTGTATAATTTTTTACAGAGAAACATAGTTATTAAGCCTTTATCTTATAATTTACTGTCTTTCCTGCTATTTGTTTCTCTCTCACAAACAGTGCTGGTGCATTCCCTAGTCTGTACTAATGTGATGGGCCTTGTTCACCGAATGTACGAGCATCGTGCTTTTAATGACATGCGTATAAGGGAAGCGACAAAGTTCTGCCGTGTCCACCGTCTGTAGTCAAGTTATATCTATGGGATGTCTGCCCTCAAAGAACAGGCATCCTCTGATGGTAGTTGAGCACTAAAAAATGGTCTACAATTAATGCACAACCCTTTGTAGCTGTAATGGTTTATGATCTTTGACAGCACATATCCACCTCTACATTATCATTTGGCATCCTACTGAAATTCAAAAGAGGGGAACTGGTGGCAATACATTCATTCCCTGATTATCAATCAGTGTCACACCTCATGTCAATGTCAATATCACACACCACGCCCACATTACATCTGTACATCTCCAGCTCCTACGCAACTTCCCTGATTGGCTGCGAGTCGACATTGCCATGCATGTGCATAGGGAAATGTTCCAGCTGCCAGTTTTTAAAGAGGCCAGTGACAGCTGCCTGCGCTCACTCTCCCTCTACATGAAAATCTCCTTCCACTTTGCTGGGGACTATCTGATCTGTGAGGATGATGTGTTGCATGCCAACTACTTTGTCTGCTCCGGGTCTCTGGAGGTGTTTAAGGACAACACATTGCTGGCCACATTAGGTTTGTATTTGAGCGACTTTTTTTAGCATCATGTTTACGTTGTGTAAAGTGGAGCAAGAAAGTGAATATTTCTGGTTTTGATTTTAGGAACAGGAGACTTGTTTGGATTTGACCTGCTTGGAACAGACCATGTCATCAGGACCGGTTTTCATGTGAAAGCTCAGACCTGCTGTGACCTGCAGTATCTCACCGTGCACGGCCTGAAAGAGGTGCTGAAACTCTACCCGGAATACGCCAATGTGTATTCTTCCAACATCAATAACAGCCTCACCTACAACCTGCATCTGGCCCACCAGAACGAGGACAGTTGCATCCTGCATGACGGCAGCAAAGGCAAGGTACCAAATACACACTCACACAGAAAACTGGTGGTGATTAAATGTCTTTCAGGATCTATTTTCTATTTTAATGAAAACTTTGATACTGTATTTTTCAGCTTGAACTAACAAACCATCACCCAACATCATATTTATTATTTTATACAAAGAACTAAAGAGAGCAGTGGTGATTTGCATTGCATTCTGGTTTACTGAGGCTGCTGTTGTTGAAGATATTAGTGTGTCTTTGTCTTCTACAATGGAATACAACAGTGCAATTGTTAAATATTTGTGAAAAATCATGAAACACAGTTAGAATTTCCTGTGATTCTGGGGACTGGAACCATTTACTGTTTAGATCATTTAAAACGTCTCCTCCTATAGTACCCATTTTAGATGTGCTTTAGAATATGAACCCTGACATCCATGTGTATAACACAAAGGAGATATGGGATTTTTATTTTCTTGGTTTACATCTTGATTTTTGATAAAAGGTATTATATTATCTATAAATACCTAAATAACCACATAGTAACAGTTGATCAGAAGCTGTGAAAAATAAATGAGTCATTATTGACCAGATTACTAATTCAGTGTTAAAATATTTGAAAACACTGCATGTAATTGTTATTTTAGTATTTCCAAATGGTGTTTTATTACTAATCGGTTTTTATAGCCGTAGGATTTGATAAAAACAAGCAAATCAGACAGATTTAGAATTTGTACACCCACTAAAATTAAAAATTGTAATATCACATACAAAAGTGTACATGTTGAATCTGTTGTATTGCAGGAAACCCCAACTAAAGCCAGCAGAGGAGGCAACACCCAAGGTAAGCCACCTGACACTATGGCTCAATTCAATTCCACTACAATTGTGTCAAGGCACTTTACAAAAAACCCAACAAGAGAGGAGAGGAGAGTCGAGGAGAGTCGAGGAGAGTCGAGGAGAGTCGAGGAGAGTCGAGGAGAGTCGAGGAGAGTCGAGGAGAGTCGAGTCGAGTCTTAAGTCCAGCCTTAAAAGTACAGAAGGTGCCTGCCTCCTGAACCCAGACAGGGAGCTGGTTCCACAGGAGAGGAGCTTGATAGCTAAAGGCTCTGCCTCCTATTCAAATGTTCAAACAGTGTATACCACAATGCTGCAGTGCATTGTAGTTTTGACTTTCAGTTCAGTTCAGTTGGAGTCCAACTAATTAACTGAAATATAAGGAGTGAGTTGGCAACAGATGCACAGCTGTGCACAGTAACAATCTGTATTCTGTCACATTTTATATTGATGCTGGCCTCAAGAGTGCAGACAAACACTATGGAGGGCAAGGCAAGATGAGGATGTAGATAGTTTTATTGATAACACAAAATACACTAAGGTAACCAACACACCATGCAAGGGCCCAAAGTAGAATCCCAACTTGAACTATCTAAGTATCAACAGAAGTATCTACTCACAGTGTCCACGAAAACATATGAGCGCTTCAGTCCTCAACCTAGAACACAGCATACGCCTGGATGCAAAGTCCACAAAGTGGCAAAGTGAATTCAAACTGAACAGAAACGAATAGGGAAGTCCAAAAGATGACAGGGAGCAAACCAAGATGACGCAGAGAGAATATTTACAAGACACAGAGAGACTAGGGAGATAACAGCACTAGCAAACAGTGAAAAGAACAACGAGGATCGACTAAATGAACATGTCGTGTCCTGATGTCCTTCTCACTTTTGGGAAACTAGCAATCTGACTAAACTATAACTGACTCAAATTTACTAAGTATAGCTGGCAATCCTCTTCATGAGGATCACAAACATGAGAGAGACCATTGAATCCAAGTGCACAGGTGTTTATTCATACAACATACAGTACAGACAAGATGACTTACCCTGGGGTAGACTGACAATGCTTCTGAAGCTCCCAGCTTTATACTCCAACACAGCAGGGTTTGATTTACGCCCCTTGACCCACCTCTTTTCATTTCAAAGTTATGTCCATTTACCACTGTTAAATTCCCTTTTGTTGTCATATTGGTGTATAGCTTCTTCTCAATTCCTTTTTTTAAGATGCTGGGGGACCCACACCCCGCCCAAGTCTTCTGCTAGGGCTTGGTGTGATTCTCCACACCCTCTCATCCCAATCCTTTGTTAGATTCTTGGATACATACAATGATATATGACACACAGTATCATGTACTCTTCTTTTCCATATAAGGTTTTTACTGCAGAGCATTTTACTCACACATGTCCTTTTAAGATCTTGTACTAACTCTCTGTGTTTTAATGCTTTTCTTTATGTGAAATATGACTTTTCAGAATTCTTCACAAATTACATAGTTTGCCTAGGTGCAGCCTTAGCCTCCCAGATTTCATACACAACAAGCAGAGCACACAGCAGGTGTACATTCACAGTGAGAACTATAAAACACAGGTGAAAGGAATCAAGACTAATGGGAAATGTAAAGCAGGGGAACACAGGAAATAATTTCAAAATAAAAGTCCAGCGTCCTCCCTGCAGCAGATCCTGACAGTTTCCATACAGCTCACTAAGAATGAGAGGCTGTATTTGAAACTGCAGACTATGTAGTAGGTACTACATTTGACTACGTACGTACGTACTTCCCGACCGTTAGAAAAGTATGTTCTATATAGTATGAGTATGGGTAGTCCAGTCTACTGCACAGCATTGTTTTAATTCTGTTAAAGGCTCTAATCTCAATAAATTGCTTAACAACCAACGTGTCCATTAAAAAAGCAGTGTTAAGAAGCTGATGTACAGCATTGACATTAGCGCAATCTGCTCAAAAATAAGGATTAAACATTAAACAACGTTTTCCCCTGAGGTAAACTTGAAAAGAGCCGCGTCTGCAATTTCTGCCATTTTCCAGTATATGACGTCTCCTCTCCCGTGGCCTCATGGGATAGCAAAGTGTCCATCATATGCACACTACAGAATTCGAGCAAAAGTAATAGGTCATCCGGGTACTTCTGTTTTTCTCATACTACCAATTGGAACATAGTACTCGCCTCGCAGCCTGAGGCAGCTCCCTAATGGCTTATATAATATATTGAATATATTGGAGTTATTTTGCTGTGATGTTTAATTAGGTTGCATACTAGTCAGAATAGTTTCTAATGCTCTTCTTCATTTCTCTACATTCCACACAAGCTAAGAACATTCAGCCGTCAGAGGCAGAGAGGGAGGAGATCAGTAGACCCACATTGAACTGGACCAAGAGGTAACAGGCCCTTCATATCGTGTTGCCTAAAAATCCTCCCATATCCACTTTAGCTTGGATCTATGTGTGCTACTGTTTTCAACAGCTTATATGTGAAGTATTGATGACTTGGCAAGAAAAAAATTCAGCTTCAGGGAACCACAAACCTTTTCAGTACAAACCAATAATGTTTGTATGGAATGTTTTTTTAGAGATACATTCAGTCCAACCCTGAATAGAGCAAAGGCAGGTCCCTTTTCTACGTTCAGATGGGCTCAGGTACTGTAACTGCTGTCTGGGGTCAATATGTGGTAATCGGCAGTGCCCTGATGCTGACTCAGCAATCTGAAAGTAAAAACACATTGTACAGCTCTAATTGTGGTCCCTGTCTGGGCCCTTTCCCTTCTTCACGCCCTTGTTCTTAGTTTCTGTTGCCTTTTTTACTTATTTGCATCAGTTACCTCAGGCTGGGTCCCTCTGGATTTCGCAACTGCATAAGAAACTGTTTCTTGGTGTCAAATTGTGAATTGTTTGGTTCTCTTTTGGATGGTCATAAGAAAATTATTCTTAAATAGAAACTGTGTTGCTCTCTGATGGGGACTTGACCCAATAGAACATTCAATACAGGACAGAATATGTGCCAAGTCTCCTACTTTCAATACTAAATTATACTCACCTTCTTCACAGATGGACATAATAGCCCAGAAGCTATCTCAGCTGGAAGATGGCCTGAACGACATTACGCATCTCGTCCAGCAACACTACAACATGTCCTGTTGCCCCTGCAGCTACAGTGGAGCTGCTGAAACCCAATCAGACTTCTGTCTCTCTATGGACAGACAGTGTGTCACCACAAATGTCCAGCGAGGACTTCCAGACTGCAAGCACAAAGCAGCCATGGTGTCTGGATCTCACTGATTGAGCTGCATGTGATTCAGGTGCAGACTCACTGACTTCACTGTCAACTCACTTCAGTCTACACCACCTCTGTACAAAAGTATCTCATTTAGCTTGTGTTTGTGTTAAACTTAGTAATGTAAGTATTGTAGAATTGTTAATGTTTTTGAATTGTTTCTTTCTTGCTGATAAAATAAAGAATAAGAATAAGTACATATTGGAATTACAGTAGTTTTTAATGTTTTTAGCTTTTCATTTTATAATCAAACAGAAATCCATCTCCAATGTCTTTAAGTTTTAAAAAGAGCATTTCACAGAATCTGGTGGTTCATGTGACTTTAACTGTGATTTACTGAGAAACCTGAGATCTTTGATGCATTCATCATGCTGCTATTTGGATTCAACAGGTTGTTGTCCATGATGCTTGATAAAAACCCCAGTTCAAAGTAGGTAAATATATGTTTTTATGATCTAATGGGAAATCACAGGCTGAGGTTATAACAGTTACCTGCTGGACTTTCAGGTGGGAGATGTGTTGTGATTACGGTGATAAAATAATGGGGCCCATAATGACTTAGCTTTTGGTATAATGTCACAATGTCACATTTGTCAGTCAAAGAACATGCTTTTTAAAATCAGGGCACTCTCTTCAAAAAGATACAACTACAACATGTCCCTCGTTTAACAACCACTTGAAGGTGAAAGATGCCTGAACATGAAGACTGCCTCCCAGCTGATTGTGGAGATGGATCATCTTAAAGAACAACATATGATTTTACACCGAGGGAGTTCAACTGTCTTGACAATTGAGAACAGATTCATTCGACTGATACAAAGAGAAACAGGTGGACTGCAGTGTACCTGCAAGGCAAGTCAGATTCATGTGTGTTTTACGAGCTTTAAATGTATTTAATTCAAGATTTAAGAGGGTGATGGTTTAAGATGAACTGCTGTCCAATCAGCCTTCACATTTTGTCTAGCCCCAGTTAGATCTTGTGTCTAGAGTTTGTGTCCATGATGCTAAAAACCTTATATTAGAATTTCATTGAAATTTTGAGAATTTGTACTTTACTTGAGTAGTATGTTCTGGGGAACCTTATTACTTTTACTGTACTAGACCTGAAAGATAAATATAATACTTTTTACTGTACTACATTTCTATAAAAGTTCTGGTTACTCGTTACTTATGGGATAAATTGTCTTAAAACCAAAAGACAATTGACCATGTTCATTAAGTTTCTTGTTTGTGTGTGGTTTCTCCCACTTACACACCCTAAAGATACACACTCCGATACAGTAGGTGGCAGTGGCGGTTATGATTTAGTCCTGGTTCAGTCTTGGTTTATTCCTGGTCTAGTCCTGGTTCGGTCTTGGTTTATTCCTGGTCTAGTCCTGGTTCGCTCTTGGTTTATTCCTGGTCTAGTCCTGGTTCGCTCTTGGTTTATTCCTGGTCTAGTCCTGGTTCGCTCTTGGTTTATTCCTGGTCTAGTCCTGGTTCGCTCTTGGTTTATTCCTGGTCTAGTCCTGGTTCGCTCTTGGTTTATTCCTGGTCTAGTCCTGGTTCGCTCTTGGTTTATCCCTGGTCTAGTCCTGGTTCGCTCTTGGTTTATCCCTGGTCTAGTCCTGGTTCGCTCTTGGTTTATCCCTGGCCTAGTCCTGGTTCGCTCTTGGTTTATCCCTGGCCTAGTCCTGGTTCAGTCTTGGTTTATTCCTGGCCTAGTCCTGGTTCAGTCTTGGTTTATTCCTGGTCTAGTCCTGGTTTAGTCTTGGTTTATTCCTGGCCTAGTCCTGGTTCAGTCTTGGTTTATTTCTGGTCTAGTCCTGTAAAATAACACTGGTGCTTCTGTTTATTCACTAATCGTTGGGTCATGACTGAAAGCACAAGATCTTGGATACAAGTAGCTGAAATGAGCTTTCTTCATAGGGTGGCCAGGCGCTCCCTTACAGATGGGCTGAGGAGCTCTGTCACCTGGGAGGAGCTCGGAATAGAGCTGCTGCTCTATAAACATAGGGAGGAGCCAGCTGAGGTGCCTCAGGCATCTCTTCCGGATGCCTCCTTGGGAGGTGTTCTCAGCATGTCCCACCAGGAGGAGACCCCAGGGAAGACCCAGGACCTGGATAAGCGGAAGAAAATGGATGGATGGATTAGACTTCGCTCAGTCCTGGTTTACTATTGCTACCTTCAGTGTTTGTTTGGATAGTCCTGATTTTAACATCGTCTCATCTCAGTTTAGACTTGGGTTAGACCTGGTTTAGTTCTAGTTCGCACCTGTTTTAGACTTTTAGTCCCTGTTTTGTCCATTAATGGAATTACTATTAATTCCTCTGTTTCTCATTTACTGATTCTGTACAAACGTCCTCTCACACCCCCACAGTCACGACCGCAGTCTCCCTTGCCCTCTCGGCCTCCACAGCATCCAGCTCCACAGTGTCCAGCTCCACAGCATCCTCCAGCACGTCCACAGCTACCGGAACCCTTAGCGCCGCCTCGAGTCCTGAAGCTGTCAGAGCCGCCGGAGGGGCCCGAACCGCCGGAGGGGCCCGAGCCTGAGCCACTGGAATGGCCGGCACCACCAGAGCCACTGGAGTGGCCAGCACCATCTGAGCTTCCAGGATTGCCTGCCTATCTCCTCCTGCCAGAGTTACCACAGTCATCTCTGCGGCAGCCTCCAGCACCAGCACTGCCGTCTCCAGCACTGCCGTCTCCAGC
The DNA here is from genome assembly GCF_900324485.2 of Mastacembelus armatus. Classification (NCBI taxonomy): domain Eukaryota; kingdom Metazoa; phylum Chordata; class Actinopteri; order Synbranchiformes; family Mastacembelidae; genus Mastacembelus; species Mastacembelus armatus. The sequence goes on from NC_046642.1 coordinate 18,911,692, forward strand.
ACTGCCGTCTCCAGCACTGCCACTCTTGTCTCGGCCCCCACGAGTTCCGGAACCGACAGAGTGGTCCAAACCACCAGAATCCACAGAATGGCCAGAGTCATCGGAGTGGTCCCAGCCCCGGTGGCAATCAGATCCGCCGAGACCTCCACAGTACCCGGTTTTGCCAGTCACTTGAATCTCCTGAATCCCCACAGAAGCCTCAGTCACCCATGGATCCCGACCAGCAGCCTCCTGAGTTCCCACTAAACCCTCCAGGGTTTCAACCGCACCCACAGTCGCCAGCACTACCTCACCTGACAGAATTTCCAGGGCTGTCGGAGCACCTCCAGCCACCAGGGCCATCAGAGCTTCCACAGCCCCCACAAGTATCAGAGTTTCCTGATCGGGCACTGCTCCTACAGCCGCCGCCTCAGTTTCCAGATCCGCCCCAGTTTCCAGGCCCACCTCTTCACCTGTCAGACTCGCCAAAGCCCTCACAGCCGTCTCAGCTGCCAGGGCGACCGGGTTGGCTCAAGCCACTGGAGCCTCCAGAGTGGTCAGGTTCACCCCGGCACCCACAGCTCACACCGAGTTCAGACCTGCCACAACTACCTGAGTTCCCGGGACTGTCAGAGTCTCTACCAGCCGGGCTCACAGAGGTCCACAGTCCGCAGCCGCCGGGGTCAGAGCCATAGGTGCCCAAGGGTCCACGGAGGCTAGCGGCCGCGCCACCGTGTCTCCTGAGTCCAGAATACCCTGAGCTGTCACACCTTCCAGAGCCGCTGCAGCTTCCGGAACCTTCAGTGCCACCCCGCCGATCATCTCCAGAGCCCCTACGGATATCTCAGCATCTGCAACACCCACAAGGTCCGCAGCAGCATCCAGTTCCGCCTCTCTGGTCAGTGCCTTCAGTGCCTTCACCACCTCCTGCATCATCTCGCAGGTCACCACCTCCAGTGCCATCTCGTGTCCCGAAGCAGTCTGAGCCGCCGGAATGGCCAGAACCGCCACAGTGGCCAGAACCTCCAAAACCACTGGAGTGGCCTGAACCACCAGGGCCACCGCTGAAGCCACAGCCACCCAAGAACTCTAATCCACAACCTGCCGAGCCTCCACAACCCCCAGATCTGCCAGAGCTTCCAGGCCTGTTCGAGTTTTTCCCTGAGTGGATTGAACCACTATTTCCAGAGCTTCTGCCATACAGCTTCCCCCTTAGGAAGAGAAAAAAGTTTTAAACTAATGCACTGTATGCCATAAACAGTTTACAAATTAAATAAGTTGTAGCAACAACTGATGTGGTAGCGTTTTGAGTTACATTACCTCAGAAACACAATCTGCAGCCAAGCACGTTGCATGGTAGACCCTCAGATGGACAAATCGAATTTGGTTCAGGGGCTCATTACTCCTCTTGGTCTGCTGCCAGGGAGACACGGATTTTGATTTCTTTTTTGATCCAACCAAAACCTTTCAATACAGTGAACTTTGTTAGGATCAGGTTTTGCATTTACTACAGGTAATATTTAAATGATGCCACAGTGAACACATTACACACGTTGTCCTAAGCAAAATGCCATCATTGTTGTTATTATGCTTGAATAGGATCTTTATATGCAATATATGATATGCATCTCTTCACGTAATGACATTGAAACATCCATCCTGTGTTCACTCCTCCATGAAGGTTCAGACTGCTTTTATACCCTCAACAAGTGAGGAAGGTAAGTTCATTACAGCTCACAGCTAAGTTCAACGTGTAATAACATCAAAACATCCATTATACTCTATAAGGTACTAACCCACAAAATGAAGTGGTTGCCAGTTTCAGGGGTCTTGTGCCCAACAACTCTGGGAAATAGGACAGTTGAGTCTTTCCTCAAATCCTAGATGACAATATTTGTGCACTTGTTGATGCGCTAGTTAAATGACTCAAAAAATATACAGTAATGGTTATCAAAAAACACAGCATCTGACCTGCAAGCATGTCCAGTGTGTGGAGTTTATTTCCCCCCCTTTAATCCAGTTTCTCCACCTAGCAGTGAAATTATATGTTTGTAATGCAAACACCTTTAAAGAGGCAAAAAATTAGGGCAATGACTGTAGCAGTTTAGTGTCTGCATGCCATATCACAATAACAATAAGAATATGTGAATATGTGAGTGTATGGTCGGCTGGACAGGTCTTGCTTTCACCACCTGTAAAGAAAAAACAGTAAAGCTCTTAATATCTTTTCAAAATCTTATTGGTCAGTGCAGTCAAAGGTGCTGCAGCTTACATCATCTGTGAGCCAGGGATACATGGTGTATCTTTCATCTTTCAGTAGATCTTGGGGACAGACGTTATGAAGGTTACTCAGATAACCCAAAGCTTGGTCCAGTTTGACAATGTAATACTCATTTGAAGCAGTCATGTAAAGGAAGGATAGTTTTTCCTGTTATTGGGCATATAATTAGAGCATTAGCAAACACGCAAAGTAATTTATAGTTTATATTTAACATGTCGTACAGTAAAACTGATTAATAAGTTGTATAACGTGTACTTAGTACATACAGTGGGTACAGAAAGTATTCAGACCCCTTTAAATTTTTCACTCTTTGTGTCATTGCAGCCATTTGCCAAAATCAAAAAAGTTCATTTTATTTCTCATTAATGTACACTCAGCACCCCATCTTGACAGAAAAAAACAGAAATGTAGAAATTCTTGCAAATTTATTAAAAAAGAAAAACTGAAATATCACATGGTCATAAGTATTCAGACCCTTTGCAGTGACACTCATATTTAACTCACATGCTGTCCATTTCTTCTGATCCTCCTTGAGATGGTTCTGCTCCTTCATTGGAGTCCAGCTGTGTTTAATTAAACTGATTGGACTTGATTAGGAAAGGCACACACCTGTCTATATAAGACCTTACAGCTCACAGTGCATGTCAGAGCAAATGAGAATCATGAGGTCGAAGGAACTGCCCAAGGAGCTCAGAGACAGAATTGTGGCAAGGCACAGATCTGGCCAAGGTTACAAAAGAATTTCTGCAGCACTCAAGATTCCTAAGAGTACAGTGGCCTCCATAATCCTCAAATGGAAAAAGTTTGGGACGACCAGAACTCTTCCTAGACCTGGCCGTCCAACCAAACTGAGCAATCGTGGGAGAAGAGTGTTGGTGAGAGAGGTAAAGAAGAACCCAAAGATCACTGTGGCTGAGCTCCAGAGATGCAGTAGGGAGATGGGAGAAAGTTCCACAAAGTCAACTATCACTGCAGCCCTCCACCAGTCGGGGCTTTATGGCAGAGTGGCCCGACGGAAGCCTCTCCTCAGTGCAAGACACATGAAAGCCCGCATAGAGTTTGCCAAAAAACACATGAAGGACTCCCAGACTATGAGAAATAAGATTCTCTGGTCTGATGAGACCAAGATTGAACTTTTTGGTGTTAATTCTAAGCGGTATATGTGGAGAAAACCAGGCACTGCTCATCACCTGCCCAATACAATCCCTACAGTGAAACATGTTGGTGGGAGCATCATGTTGTGGGGGTGTTTTTCAGCTGCAGGGACAGGACGACTGGTTGCAATTGAAGGAAAGATGAATGTGGCCAAGTACAGAGATATCCTGGAAGAAAACCTCTTCCAGAGTGCTCAGGACCTCAGACTGGGCCGAAGGTTCACCTTTCAACAGGACAATGACCCTAAGCACACAGCTAAAATAACAAAGGAGTGGCTTCGGAACAACTCTGTGACCGTTCTTGACTGGCCCAGCCAGAGCCCTGACCTAAACCCAATTGAGCATCTCTGGAGAGACCTGAAAATGGCTGTCCACCAACGTTCACCATCCAACCTGACAGAACTGGAGAGGATCTGCAAGGAAGAATGGCAGAGGATCCCCAAATCCAGGTGTGAAACACTTGTTGCATCATTCCCAAGAAGACTCATGGCTGTACTAGCTCAAAAGGGTGCTTCTACTCAATACTGAGCACAGGGTCTGAATACTTATGACCATGTGATATTTCAGTTTTTCTTTTTTAATAAATTTGCAAAAATTTCTACATTTCTGTTTTTTTCTGTCAAGATGGGGTGCTGAGTGTACATTAATGAGAAATAAAATGAACTTTTTTGATTTTGGCAAATGGCTGCAATGACACAAAGAGTGAAAAATTTAAAGGGGTCTGAATACTTTCCATACCCACTGTATATCCCTATGCTGGAGTGTGCCAGTTTACATTAAGGTCAAAACAAAGAGTTAGCTATTATATAGTGTTTCAGAAGAGCTTTTTGTTATAGGTTCTTGTGGGGAAGAACTCCTTCTGGCCAATGTCAAAAGTAGGAGGCAAACTCCATTCAACTGGAAAATGTGTTCAAAATGGACGTTGTGGTATAAACAAAAATGTACAGTCAACAACTACAAAAGAAACACTGTTAACACTTAATAGAATCAAAACTAACTCAAGAGAAACAAGACCATGTGGGCCTGGCTACACAGTTGATCTCCTGATTGATTTTAACAGACTGTTTATGTATACTGCAGGGTTATTGTGAGTCTCCTGCCATCTTTTCTCAAGTAATGTCTGCTAACTTACCTAGGTTTTCACCTCCTGAAGGAAGTCAAGTACTTTTGTGTGTAGATGATATTTTAATATGCTCTGAAACACCAGGACAATGTAAAACAGACACCATAGCTCTGCTTAAGTTTCTAGCAGAACAGGGACACAAAGTGAGTAAGAACAAACTGTAGCTGTGGAAAAAAGAAAGTTAAATACTGTACCGAGGTTACAGCCTCCTGTGCTCTAGACTCACACAGAAAAGAAGCCATACTTAAAGCAACAAGACCAGAAACTAAAAGACAGACGATGTTTTTCTTAGGTATGACAAACATCTGCAGCTGCCAAACTATTCAGAGTTGTCTAGTTGTCTAATGTTGAAATTGATTTATGACACACCTATGGCAGGTCGTGATAAAATAAAATGACTGAAACTGCAGAAAAAGCCTCTAATGATCTTGTGACCCTGACCAGCACTTCTGTTTTAGGACTGCCTAACTATGGAAAATGTTTTATGCAAACTGTTGATTGTAAAAATGGTCACATGACTTCAGTGCTGACTCAGTGCTGCCTTATGGGGACAAAAACAGGCCTATTGCTTATTATTCTACCCAATTGGATCAAATAGCAAGAGTAATGCCTGTATGTATTCAAGCTGTTATTGCAGCCTCCATGACAGTCCAAGCTTCAGTAAGCATCGTGTTGATCCATCCTCTGACACTAAAGGTTCCACATGCAGTCTCTGTCCTGTTGTTGCAAGACAAGATTAGCATACATGTCACCAGCTAGGCATTTATCCTGCATGATTGCATTGCTTTCACAGCCACATCTCACTATTGAGTGATGTACAACACTCAGTCCTGCTACACTAATGCCTACAGCCGAGGATGGTGAGCCACATGATTGTATTGCTGAGTTGCCCAGGGCTGACTAACTGACACACCTTATAAAGATGCTGAAGTGACAATGTTTAGCTATAGATGGATAAATCCAGACGTATTTAATGCTACAGGTTATGCTGTTCTAACACTTACAGAAGTGCTTAAAGCTGAGCTGCTGCCGTAACTCAACAGCAGAGCTGATGAAGCAGCAAAACAGGCATCACCATCTTGTCTCTTTCATTTCTTCTGTTCTCCTTTTGTGTCATGGTCCATGTTCAGGTTTCCTGTTTGGGACTTTTATTTTGTACCATTTCCTGTGTTCTTCCTAGTTAGTCCTCTGTAGGTTAAGTTTCATTGCCCTGGTGTCTGCTTTTGTTCCCTGGTTTGCTCCTCCCCTTGGTCCCTCCTTTCCCATGTGTATGTACGTGTTCTCCTGGGGCAGCTAGGTGATTAGCCACACCTGATACTAATAGGGATCAGGTGGAGGAAGCTTTATACCAGCTCTCCACTTCACCTAGTTGTTGGTTGTACTATGACGTGACTGTTTCTCTGTTTGTGGCTACAATCTCTTTGGCAGCATCCTGGTTCTTGGGTCTTGTGTTTCCTGGTTCTGTTTCCCTGTAAAAGACCACACTCTCCTGAGTTTCCTCAGTCTTATCCTGGTCCTGAATTCCTTCTGAGTATTGGTCCACATTAGCATGTTTTTCCGGTCTTATGCAAAAGCTGCATTGTTTTTCTCTCAGTTTCTTCTTTCATTTCCATTAGCTGTTTTTTTCAAATTTTCCCTCTCTCTGCTGGAGATCTGCTTTTACGTTGTCCAGCGCACTTTGAACTCTTCAGCCTGTCTCAGAGCCTTCTCTGATTTCTCTTTTTCCAACTCCAGCGCTTGTTCAAAGCTATTTTCATTCTAGTTGTCCCACGTTTTTATTTTCGGCTAACATCTCTGGCTATAAAGTGTTTGGGGCTGGTACCTGCGCATTTAGGTCTTTTCTTGGAACTGCCCACCTCATCTTGTGGCAGCAGTTGCTTCTTCTCCCTCCAAGTTTTCCTCCAGGGATCCACCTTTTGCAGGAGAACGGTTTTTTGTAATCCTCTTGGAGTGAATTGAATTTGATGGTCCCGTCCTCCTCCCTCTTGTTAGAGAGCTGTAGCTCTTTCTTTACAGCCTGGATGTCAGCCTTAAGAGACTCGATCTCCTCATTTTTCATATTAATTTCCTTTGACAAATAATCCATGAAATACTCATGTTCCTCCTCCAGGGTTTCCACCTCATATTTCAGGGTTGCCACCTGCTCCTGCAGGGATTCGATTGTTTCTTTGTTGTCCATAGTTTCTCTCGTTGTAGATCTGCTCTGTGCTGAACGACCGATTATTGTAGTATTATCTAGTACTCTGTCCAACTTCGGAGTTAAAAGGTTTATGTCGTACACGTGACGTCATCGCACACTGACGTCATTGCTTTGATGCCTCACTGTAAAAATAAACAATAGGCTTCACGTCGAACGTCACGTGATCAAACCGGAAACAGGTCTTACACGTCAGAGAATGCGGAAGTATAGGCTTCATGTGGGTTTCATACGATGACTTAGTTCGTTAAAGAACAATGTCTCTTTGGAGACCAGTTGAGCACCGGAAGTTGGAAAAGTTTCTGCCGCGGACCTCGATGCTCCGTCGTCAGTTTCAGCGTCAGTTTCTTCCAGTTCTCAAGCTGGAAGAAAAAGATGGATCCGTGATGGGGGACGTGACAGTCTGGGAGCTCAGAGGACTGCAGCGTTTGACAGGGGGAGCTGTGCTTGTGTTGTTCACACGGATGGTGAAAAGTGAGAGCGAAATGAGAAATGAAGCAGTCGTCACTTCTGGTCACTAGTGAATTGGTAAATGCCAGATTCAGTACATTTCTGTGACTTTGTCATTTAGATTCGCCCAGTTATTAAAGTCTGCATGCAGAAGTTTTCATGTTGATTTCTTAACCTTTAGGCAGCCAGTATGAAATGTTGTCTGACCTTTTTGACTGACCTTCTTAATGTGACTTGACCAAACCATCTTACCACACAGTCTACTTTAGCTGTTGCTGTTTGTGATCATACCTCATGATGCTCATCAGCAGATGTGTTTAGTCCTGTTTTTAAAGTCAGAGGTTCACAGTTTGTGGACGACCACCGAAACACCAGTCAAGGAAACAATCCCACCACAGTTATTTAGTGGCTGCTCTGTAGCATTTGATCATGATCAGTGAATTCAACTGAATGTTTTTAGTTTTAAGGACGAGCTTTGTCTGAACTCAACTCTCAGGCTCAGCTCTCATCACCTGTGTGTCCTTAACTATGAACTATTCAACCACTTCATATATTCATTCATACATGTTGCCCAGAAATGTATATTTCTTCATCATCACATGTTATTAAAGTCATCTGATTCCAGACTATGGTATACTGTGTATTCTGAATCAAATTGTTCCTGTTGCTCTCTGAAACTATGAGCTTAACGCGCTGTATGAGGAGCGCAAACTGGTGAAGAGGTCGCATTCATCTGTTATTCAAATACTTGATTAAAGTTACGTGAGGTTGGGGGCTACATTTCTGGTGATGTAGCGGTAAGTCTCTCTGCCATAATCCTGAGTAGTCTGGTTTAGTCTACTCTAAAGCAGGAGCGGATCGACCAGCTGAGACGAGGTCTAGCGGCAGCAGAGGACCAGCATCGCTTGTTGCAGCTGCAAAAGCTAAAGCAGCTATCCCAGCTCCAGACTGAGCTACAGGACGCACACTCTGAAGCTGAAACATGGGTACTAGACATAATCTCAAGATTTGATGTCAGGGCATAGACCAGGTTTCTCAAAGACTGTGCTACCATCTTCTGTGTACATTCAGTTGTCCCTGTCTTCATGCAGGAAAGGAAGTGGAAGCATGTTCAGGAAACTGCAGCAAAAACAACACTCCAGCTGGGACAGATTAAGATGTTGACCCTCAACCTCCATGAAACGACAGGAGGCTGTGGATGTGAATGAGACAGAGGAACAGCTGGACAGGGTATGTGTTCAAACAGAGAAGAGAGGCTGACAAACAGCCAGAGACCCTGAAAATGATAATTACATACTGTTTCCTACTGTCTCCTTCTCAGATCAAGATCGTCATCCAGGACCACGAGGACAAACTGAAACAGTATCAAACTCTGCAGAGAAACAGTGATGGACAGAAAAGAAAACACAGCAAAAAGGGAATTTCAACAAAATAAAATAAAGAATCATAAGCGCAAAGAATAATTTATGAAAGACTTTTTTAATGGTAATAATTTAAATAGAGATTTTCAACAGGTCGCTCGACATGAACAGTGTTTATACAAATGACAGATGATTAGAGGAATGGGTTGTCAAATAAGAAGAGAGTGGGAACAGTATTATTAGATTTTAGCCTTGAATGTGATGGATCATTTCTTGGTTGTTAGATAAATTGAAACATTATCATTTCGCTTGTACTGCACTGAAGTAGATGAAGGAAAACAAAGCCTGTTATAAAGCATCAAGATACCAGCTAAAACAGAACCAATACTAACAGTGTGCATAAAAAACAACTATTGAACAGGTAGAAGATACAAAGCTTCTTGGAGTCACTGAGTAATAAATGATCATGGCCCAAATAAATAGACGATATTGTGGGCAAAGTGGGGAGAGGGAACTCTAGAGCTATGCCACTAGATGTCACTAGACAAGTTCTATGTGCTTTAGTTCTGTGACTGCTGGATTGCTGTTTATTGATTTGGTCAATGAGGCAGCACGGTGGATTACTGGTTAGCACTGTTTGCATGTTCTCCCTGTGCTTGTGTGGGTTTTCTCCAGGTACTCTGGTTTCCTCCCACAGTCCAAAAACATGTATGTCAGGTTGATTGCTGACTCTAAATTGCCCATAGGAGTGAGTGTGAGTGTGTGAGGTTGTTTGTCTCTATGTGGCCCTGTGATGGACTGGTGACCTGTCCAGGGTGGACCCCTGCCTTTCACCCAAAGAGAGCTGGGATAGGCTCCAGCAGATCCCCACATTAAGAATGTAAATGGTAGATGGAGCAGATAATATTGAATGTCCTGTTACTGGGGACAGTTTTCAGTTTTTTGTCCAAAAATGGAGAAAAGGAAAGATACGGCAGCTCCATCACTGTGACGATTTGAGGGTTCTCAGATTAACAACCACTGGTGATCGGGTTAAACTCAACTTGGATCAGCGCAGAAGCCATAACTCTCGGGCCAGTTCCTCTAAGGAATGTACTATATCGCTCACCCAAAACACAGCGAACTTTAATAAAAGATAATTTTATTCTTAAGAAGATGATTAAAATATGGCGAATAGTCCGCAAAATAGAAGGGCTTGACTCCCACCTTTCACTTCTCACACACCTGCATAACAATCCAGATTTCCCCCCGGGGATGAATGACGGCCTAATACATTTGAGAGGCAAAGGAATACATGTCACCGGAGACTTAATGGAGAATAAACAGTTAATGACCTTTGAACAATTCACTGCAAAACATGATCGCAATAAGAAGTTTTTCAGTAGTGGCCTGATGGAAAGTGAGTCGGACTTGCAACCCAAAAAGTCACGGGTTCGCGTGTCGGGTCTCAGGTCTGGCAGGAATTCGCCCTCAATACCATGACTGAGGTGAGACTGTCATGAGTGACCTTGAGCAAGGCACCAGACCCCAACTGCTCCCCGGCACTGGCTGCCCACTGCTCCGGGTGTGCGCGCATGGTGTGTTTGTGTGTTCACTACTGTGTGTGCACTTTGGGTGGTAAGAGAATTTCCCCATTGTGGGACTAGTAAGGGAATTAAGCTAAGTCATAACAAAAAAATCTCAGAGTCTATTCATGTGGCCTCTGCGTATCCCCAATGGAGGAACAATTAAATAAACTTACTTCATCTTGATCTGCATCCAAAATCTTTTATAGTATTTGGATAGGGCAAATACAGACAGCTCAGACAAAACTAGGGTGCTATGGGAAGAGGACCTTGAAGAAGAAATTCAGATAATTGATTGGGAAACCATACGTGAAATGCCTTCCTATTTGGCCAATAACTCTGCCTGGGAAATGCAGTTTAAAATAGTTCATCATCTGCACGTGACCCCTGTCCAAAGACATAAAGTAAACCCAAAACTCTCCAACCTCTGCAATAATTGTAAAAGTACAGTTGGATCCCTCATCCACTGTTTCTGGAGCTGCTCAAAAATACAACAATTCTGGACAGGCGTCCTACAGGAACTAGAGAACATTTTTTGTTGCTCATTACAAATAGGACCAATGACTTGTTTGCTTGGCATGAACCAGGAACTCCCGTCCCAGATTCCAAGGGACCCACCTTCTTCAAATCTTACTCCACTGTGCCCGCAAATGCATACTTCTATGTTGGATAACAGACCAAGTCCCTTCAATACCACAGTGGATTAATACAGTCAAGGGTCTTATTCCATTTGAATCTTTTTGCAACAGCATTAAAAGACAAACCTTTTACATTCTATAAAGTATGGGACCCCTTATTTACCTATCTTGGGGCTGAAGAGAGACACCTATTAATGCTGGGTCTACAGAACCTGGCGTGGAAGGACTGAATAACAATCCAACGGTGATGTAACTTTATTTATTTATTTTTAATTTTTTTTATTATTATCATAATAATTATTTTTATTATTATTATCATTATTTAAAATTTTTAAAATGTTTTTCTCTTTTTCTGTAATGATGTATTTGGTCATAATGTATGTTAATGTGTATTTTGTATCTTGTAGAGAATTCAAATGAATGGCCACCTGGGCAATTTGTGTTAGCTCAGATGTGTCAACTATGTTTAAACCCTGAAAATGTCAAAAGCCCCCATGCACAGTATCGGGTCCAAACCCTGGAAGAAAGAGGAGATACTGTGATCCCGGACGAGCCCCCAAGTCTGTTTAAGGTAAATTCTTTAACAAATAGACTCAGAGGACGAACTTCAGTCAGTTACATAGGAGTTTTACTTGCAAGGAGTAACGGTCATACAGCACCTTAGTACAGCATGAGAGTCACTACCTGGTCACAGCCAAGCACATCGTTTTTAATGGTATGATACATAAAAGTCATGTGCATAGACAGAGGAGGCAAGACATCTGGGTTATGATGCCAAGAGTCTTTATCAAAGAGTCATTCTGAGTTTAACGTTTTCCATAGTTTGACTCCAGAAACTGAAATACAGAAATTTTTCATTGTTGTTCTAACTTTTTAAATTTGAGATTGAAGTTACCTCTTAAGTTATAGCCACTATGTCGATCACTAAAATGTTTCTGAATATTTGCCCAAAGTGAGTTCTGTTCTTTTAGTGTTTTCATATCAGTTTCATCACAGTCTGTTGACATTTTAGTTTTGCATTTTAGAACCGTGTTACTAACTTCATTCTCACCTACGGCCGAAAAATCATTGAAGTCAGATTACTATTAATCAATGTATAATTAATAAAATTAGAATTATGAGTAGCAATCTCTCCTGCTAATTGTGGACCAATACTCAGAAGGAATTCAGGGCCAGGATAAGACTGAGGAAACTCAGGAGAGTGTGGTCTTTTACAGGGAAACAGAACCAGGAAACACAAGACCCAAGAACCAGGATGCTGCCAAAGAGATTGTAGCCACAAACAGAGAAACAGTCACGTCATAGTACAACCAACAACTAGGTGAAGTGGAGAGCTGGTATAAAGCTTCCTCCACCTGATCCCTATTAGTATCAGGTGTGGCTAATCACCTAGCTGCCCCAGGAGAACACGTACATACACATGGGAAAGGAGGGACCAAGGGGAGGAGCAAACCAGGGAACAAAAGCAGACACCAGGGCAATGAAACTTAACCTACAGAGGACTAACTAGGAAGAACACAGGAAATGGTACAAAATAAAAGTCCCAAACAGGAAACCTGAACATGGACCATGACACAAAAGGAGAACAGAAGAAATGAAAGAGACAAGATGGTGATGCCTGTTTTGCTGCTTCATCAGCTCTGCTGTTGAGTTACGGCAGCAGCTCAGCTTTAAGCACTTCTGTAAGTGTTAGAACAGCATAACCTGTAGCATTAAATACGTCTGGATTTATCCATCTATAGCTAAACATTGTCACTTCAGCATCTTTATAAGGTGTGTCAGTTAGTCAGCCCTGGGCAACTCAGCAATACAATCATGTGGCTCACCATCCTCGGCTGTAGGCATTAGTGTAGCAGGACTGAGTGTTGTACATCACTCAATAGTGAGATGTGGCTGTGAAAGCAATGCAATCATGCAGGATAAATGCCTAGCTGGTGACATGTATGCTAATCTTGTCTTGCAACAACAGGACAGAGACTGCATGTGGAACCTTTAGTGTCAGAGGATGGAACAACACGATGCTTACTGAAGCTTGGACTGTCATGGAGGCTGCAATAACAGCTTGAATACATACAGGCATTACTCTTGCTATTTGATCCAGTTGGGTAGAATAATAAGCAATAGGCCTGTTTTTGTCCCCATAAGGCAGCACTGAGTCAGCACTGAAGTCATGTGACCATTTTTACAATCAACAGTTTGCATAAAACATTTTCCATAGTTAGGCAGTCCTAAAACAGAAGTGCTGGTCAGGGTCACAAGATCATTAGAGGCTTTTTCTGCAGTTTCAGTCATTTTATTTTATCACGACCTGCCATAGGTGTGTCATAAATCAATTTCAACATTAGACAACTAGACAACTCTGAATAGTTTGGCAGCTGCAGATGTTTGTCATACCTAAGAAAAACATCGTCTGTCTTTTAGTTTCTGGTCTTGTTGCTTTAAGTATGGCTTCTTTTCTGTGTGAGTCTAGAGCACAGGAGGCTGTAACCTCGGTACAGTATTTAACTTTCTTTTTTCCACAGCTACAGTTCTTTCTTGCTCACTTTGTGTCCCTGTTCTGCTAGAAACTTAAGCAGAGCTATGGTGTCTGTTTTACATTGTCCTTGTGTTTCAGAGCATATTAAAATATCATCTACACACAAAAGTACTTGACTTCCTTCAGGAGGTGAAAACCTAGCTAAGTTAGCAGACATTACTTGAGAAAAGATGGCAGGAGACTCACAATAACCCTGCAGTATACATAAACAGTCTGTTAAAATCAATCAGGAGATCAACTGTGTAGCCAGGCCCACATGGTCTTGTTTCTCTTGAGTTAGTTTTGATTCTATTAAGTGTTAACAGTGTTTCTTTTGTAGTTGTTGACTGTACATTTTTGTTTATACCACAACGTCCATTTTGAACACATTTTCCAGTTGAATGGAGTTTGCCTCCTACTTTTGACATTGGCCAGAAGGAGTT